>NC_056731.1:794635738-794935738 GCF_019279795.1 Protopterus annectens
GAAGATTCTGTCTGCCCCATGCAGCTTGGCACAGAATAGCATCAGATTTTTGCATGCAGACAATAATTACCAGAGGTTACCATATCCCCTTCAATCTTTGACCGAGACCACAAAGACGAATCCCCGATGTTCCTCCCAGTCAGAGGGATATAGCAGCACTCAAAATTCAAAAACTGCTTCAAAAAAGAGTCATCCAAACAGTCTGACGAGACCAAATAGGATCTGGATTTTACTCAAGATTCTTTTTAGTGCCAAAAAAGACAGTGGACTGGAGATCAATCTTAGATCTCAGTGTACTGAACAAGTTTGTTCAACAAACAAAATTCCAGATGGTCACAGTTCAGTCTATCCTCCCATTTCTGGAGAAAGATGATGGTATGTGCTCCATAGATCGTCAGGATGCATATTACCACATAAAAATGGACAAATGCTCTAAAAGATACCTCCTCTTCCAGCTAGGTGCCAGTCAGTATCAATTTCAAGGACTGCCCTTTGTTCTCACCACAGCCCCCAGGGTGTACACCAAATTCATGGCAGTGGTAGCAGCTCAGTTAAGGCTACAGGGATTCCGTGTGTTTCCATATTTAGATGACTTGTTCCTTACCACTCCCACCAGGCATCTGCTGCTTTCCGCCTTGGACTCCGTTCTAAGCCTTGCAGAGTTCTTAGGCATCTCGATCAACAGGGAAAAGTCAAAGCTATCCCCCACATAGAACATAGAATTAATTGGAGCAAGACTAAACACAAAATCCTGCATGGCTGCTCTTCCTCTTCACAGACTGGAGAAGTTGAGGTTACAACTACAAGTGATACTCTCTCAAGACAAAGTTTCAGCTTGCCTGGTCTTACAGCTCCTTGGGTCCATGGCAGCAGCAATCACCTTAGTTCCTCTGGTGAGATACCACATGAGGCTACTTCAGTGGCTTCTGGCGTAACAGTGGTCAGTGTTAACTCATCCAATCTCCCACCCAGTCCGAATAACCAACCAGTGCAAGCAGGATTTATATTGGTGGATGAAGCCAGAAGACAAATTATGGAGCCGCCCCTTTTCCCCCTCTCAGCCCATTGCCATAGTGACCACTGACGCCTCCCTTATAGGGTGGGGGGGCATTTTCAGGGAAAGACAGTCCAAGGCACTTGGTCCCCTACAGAGGCCAGTTTGCATATCAACATTCTAGAACTGAGGGCGGTGCTCTTAGCATTGCAAGCATTCCAATCTGCCCTCCCTTCGGAGACAATTGCTGTTCAGTCAGACAACATGTCAGTAGTCTGGTACATCAGCAAATGGGGGAACTAGATCCTACCCTATTTGTCGGGAAGCCCTAAGAGTTTGGCAATGGACGATTGCCTCCAACCACTTTCTGACAGCAATGCACATTCCAGGGAGCTCCAGCGTGATTGTGGACAAACTGAGCAGATGCATTCTCCTGCTTCATGAGTGGTCTGTCAGTCCCCATGTTGCAGCGAAGATTTTTTGTCGATGGGGTCAGCCTTGTTGCAATCTGTTTGCCTCTCCCACAAACCACAAATGCAGCAGCTACTTTGCCCTAGTCCCCCCTCGAGGGGAGTCCCCGACAGATGCTCTTCTCCATGATTGGCCCCCAAAACTTCTTTATGCCTTTCCACCAATCCCCCTAATTTCCTAGTTTCTAAATAAAGCCCAACGGTTGAGAAGCGAAGTGATTCTCATTGCACCTTATTAGCCGTGTTAAGTCTGGTTTCCCTTTCTCTGGCCTCACTTGATTTACCATCGGTGAATTCTGGATCCAACCCCAGATCTGTTGTCTCATCTGCAGGGCCTGGTCTATCCCAGCCTATAAAATCTCAAGCTGACTGTTTGGTTTCTCCACTTCCAGTAATTGCCAGGTGAAATAACTTATCTTCCCCAGTGCCATAGATACTTCTGGCTTCTCATAAACCATCCACCAGAAACCTTTCTCTTAGGAAATGGAAGAGATTTGCGCTTTGGTCTGGTGAAAAGGGTATTGATTCTTTTTCAGCCTCAGTTGACAAGGTCTTGGAATATTTATCCACTTTATTCCAGTTGGGACCCTCTCCATCTACTATAAGGGTTCATTTAGCTGCATTTCAAATTTCTATAATGGTTTTGATGACCTTTCCTTGATGTCCCACCATCTCTGTAAAACTTTTCTTAAGGGCGCTTTACATTTGAAACTGCCTTTAAAAGAGCCCATTGCACCTTGGAATTTAGTGTTGGTCTTACAAAGTTTGGTCCATCAGCCTTTCGAGCCAGCTGCCACCTGTGATATCAAATTTGCATCTTGGAAAACTCTATTCCTGGTAGCTCCTCTCAGAATCCCAGAATTGCCGGCTGTGTGTGTAAAATAGCGGTATATCATTTTTCACAAAGAGAGAGTATCACTCATAACTAATCCCTCTTTTTTGCCTAAAGTAGTGTCAAATTTCAGTATTAATCAGTCCATTGATCTACCAGTTTTCTTCCCAAATTTCTCAAACAAGGGAGAAAATTGTTTACATTTTTTGGATGTACACAGACAGTTATATTTTTACTTGGACAGAACAAAATCTTTTAGAAAATTGGACCAATTGTTCCTATCCTTTTCAGGCCCTAGACTGGGGAAAACAGTTTCGAAAGTTACTGTGTCGAAATGGTTGAGAGATTGCATCACTTTTATTTATCAACAAAATAAGCTGGACTTATAAACAAAAGTTAGGGCGGATTCTACCAGATCGGTTTCCACTTCAGTAGCCTTTCATTCCAGAGATTCTATGGGTGACGTGTGCAGCCACAACTTGGGCTACTCCCCATACATTTATCACGCATTACAAATTGGATATGGTCTCCAGGGGAAGAGCATCCTTTGGCTCTATGGTTCTCAGAAATATGCTTACCTAGGGTCTCCCAAGGTCTGAAGTAGCTAGAGACTCTGTCCCAACAGTCAATAATGAATGAAGATTGACATCAGATAAAGAAGTTATGTTCTTACCGTAACGTTCAATCTGTGTTGTTGATCTTCATTCATTCTTGACATCGCGCCCACCTTCCCCCTCTTAAGACTCCTGGAGATTCGGAACTAGTCCTTGGATCCTACTAAGGTTGTTGCTCAAAGCTTCCATCATTTTCTACTCTGTGGGCAAACTCGATCTGAGGGGAAGGAAAGAGAAGCAGTATGGGTAGCATTGGCTTGAGAATCTGTGGCTGGCACGAGCTTGATATAATGGCCGAGTCAGTTCTGAGGGTCAGAACTGAAACCCAACAGTCAAGAATGAATGAATGAAGATTGACAATATAGATGGAACGTTATGGTAAAATCATAACTTTTTCTGACAAAACATTGAATATGTAACTTTAAAAACACATAAAGAGCTAGACATGCTGCAGGTTAAATCAATACTTAAGAGATGCACTGCTCTGAAAACAATCTCTTTTTTTAGATTAACTGTCCTGGTTAATAAGTAGAATGAACAAATTAATATCTTGATAACTGAGATGTGTATGTGAGGTATGAGCTTGTAGTTCACAGAGGGGCTGTTTCAAAAAGTGGATCTTTTTCTTTTGAAGTTAAACAGGTAGTTATCAGTTGTTCTTAAACAGCATAACTCTTTCATAAAATTAGTACTCCAAGTATTTCTAATTGAAAAACTTTTTTGATTTAACAAAACATTTTTCTTGAACATTCCAAATTTCAGTGAAACATTCCAAAGACATGGATCTGGAGTGTTTCTCCTCGGGCCTCCGCTGAAAATAGGCTCTGTCCTAGTCAGATTTTCCCGGTCAACAAATGTTAAAATAAAATTTAAAAAAATTATCATTTCACCATTTTTCCAAGTCTTAAGGAGTAATGTTCCAAATTCAGAGTTTTAACTGAACACCAGGAATTACTCTTCTCTAAAGCCTATACTATCACACTTCTCCAAGTCCAGTAGCAAAAAATCCATGCAAAAATATTATGCAGCCTGGCAAACAGGTTGTCTAAATGTTATATATGGACACACAATAAATTGTACTGAATTTAACAAGTTCACTTTTGCAATATTAGACCGTGTATCCTTGAGTGTTAGAGGTGATATTAGGGATGGTCTGCTATGAATGTAAGTGAGAAACAGTATTAAATTCATACAGAGGGATGAGTTTAAACTATAGTATTAATTTTAAATATTTGTGAAAAAAAATTCATAATGATATGACTGATCATGTGATTTTTTTTTAGGTATTTAATGAGATGGCTTTGTGAAATAAACTAATGGTGATGAAGTCTCCTTTCCTTTTACAAGTTACAAGATAAAAGCATCAACTTTATCCTGAGTTTCTAATAAACTATAATACTGTACTCTAGTGTTTTATTAGTTTTCCACTGGATTAGTCAGTTTTGTTTGGCACCTACATATTTTTGTCATTAGTTGGTAAAGAACCTTTGGGAACAAGACCAGGAAAGAGTTCCATCATTAGTCTTGGATGCCTTCCACTTTAAAACCTTAGGCTATAATAATTCATGTAAATGTATTTTCATACTACAAAATGAAAATAAATAAAAGAATAAAAGAATAACATAAAAATATATATAAAATATATGTAACTGCTGCAGCACTTCAGGGAATTCTGTTCTCTCTAATTTAGGCATTCTCCAGACATAATTTACAAAACATCATAAAATATAAACTTCTGTGACTTTTAGTTAAAAATCAACACAGTAATTTTTCAGAACTTAAAAAAAATATTTTCTATATAGTCTAGACCTGCTTTCAAACAAGTATCTGTAACAGAATAGTTTTATGTTAAGCACACTGTCTGATCAATATCTTTGGAGTATTAAAATCAGAAGTTTCAAAATCTTGATAGTTTGCTTTCTTTGTGGAGCTTTGCAGACCATTCAAAACTTATACCACAAACTCCAAGGCTGTGGCATCTTTGAAATAATTATTTCTAGTAATTTAATTGTAGTTTGTAGTGGAATTACAGCTTGTATATAAAAGTTTGGCTTGCATACAATATGATAAAAACTGCATTCAGTCAGTTGTAAAAAATAGACTTTTTCACATAGTCAAAACTCCTCACCACCACACGCCAACCTCGTGTAGAGGACAACACTCCGATTATTAAATTAACCATCATCAGGATTGCTATATGACAGGATCAGGGAGAATTTTCTTCTCCACCCAGCAGAAAGTCCTGTCAAGGATTTGGAGTTCCCACTTAATGGTGAAAATCCTCAATTTGACCATAATGATTAAAGAAAAAAAAACAGTCCTGCTGTGATTATCTCATCAAAATCTTGTGAATTTGTCTGGGGTGGTACTAATGGAGCTGAGTACAGCTGTATCATACAAACATTAAGGGCCACAGTGGTGCAGCGGTTAGTGTTGTTGCCTCACAGCAAGAGGTTCTCCTGTTCGATTCTCAGCTGGAGCATCTTCTGTGTGAAGTCTGCGTGTCCTCTCTGAGGTCGACTGACATTTAGACATGCAGGTAGGTGCGTGCGTCAATGGGTGTGCCTTCTTTGAAGGTTGGGCATCGGGCTGGCAACTCGGCACCATAAAAATTCACTGCCAATCATTAGCGGACCGGAGTTCTGCTGTGATGACCCCTAACCGGGAAAAGCCAAAAGAATTTAATAAACATTAAATGTAATTAGTCTAACTGGGTTTAACAGAAAAATAGAATCTGATGTTGAAGTTTTATATACTTTGCCTGTAGGACTAAGACTAGCTAAACCCATATAACTTTCCCATCCCTTCCCCTTTCACCATAATGTACCATCACCTGTGGACCTGTCTCTTAAACACTACAAGCAGTCAGCAGCTCTGAAAAATGGCTCCACGCTATCTATTTACTTTTCTTAAGTTCTAGTGCGTGTTTTCCCTAATTTATTGAACAGAAGTGAGACTTTCAAAGACTGCCTGTTCCCTTTTATTTTTGGAACATTCTTTCTGTCAGAACAGATATTTGCTTAGTAATCAACCCCTTCCCTGCTTTTTTTCTCCATTTGAACTGTGTTCTTCCCATGCTTTGTCAGTCAGATTTTTTGTCTATAACCCTTTCTTACTGCAGGTTTTAGTTTGTAGTCATACCTCTTAAATGTCCCTGATTTTCAATGACATCCTGATTATGACTCAAATTTTAGCTCTGTCCCTCTTAATCCCTCCTAAAACTGGTGACATTTAGAGAAAAGCTATCAAATTACACTTAGTAAATAATGACAATAATTAAGAGTTATAGACTTCTTTTACATCAGAAAATGTATATTAATTCACATCCCCTTATTCTGTCAATGCCTCAGGTTAAAACTACTAATATTTTAAAAGTGTCCCTGATTATGTATGGATTTGTCCCTGATAGTTGTTAGCTATGTTTCTAGTTAAAGTTTCTGTGTAAAAAAAAAATAATACAGGGAAGTTATTTGGGGTTTCTGTTTTTTTTTTCTTTATAGTGTAGAGTTTTCTTATCTACTGTAAGTAATGTTTACAGTTCTTTCTTCTAATGCACTGATGCCTGACTTCTTGCCTTTTTTCCTCTGTAGAGTTACATTTTTTCTGATACTTGTGTGAAACTAGATATTTTCCAGTCAGTGTGCCTTATTCTAAAGCTACCTATTATTCTTGGACAGAAAGCTAATTAGACAGTTCCCTTTGTAAGCTTATATGTTTGCTAGTTTCTCTCCTACAAATCAGAGCTGTCTCCAGGCTGCATTTTGTTTTCATGCTCAGAATTTCAATATTAATTTATCATGCAGGCTGTACTGTTTAAGGTCTGTGATGATCATGCTTTTGTTTTCTGATGCATACTGTATCCACAATGAATCACCATTGCTAGATAGTTCTAAACTGTATATGTTCATTAGTCATTGCAAAGGTAACTGTTGCCTTCCTGCTGTTACTGTGGCTTAAAGCAATTTTGTTTTTATGCTAAGATGTGGCTATATTTTGCCCTATCTCTTTTTTTCATACAACATCCCTTTTAAAGATGGAATCTATTGGTTGACATTTCTGTACTGATTTTGTTGTGTTACTACTATGTTATGCATTTGTGGCATGGCATTTAGTTCTATATTGTTTCACTATTATTTGGCTTGTTGTTTTTCCTTAACTCTGACTTGTCTGGCAGACGTGTTTGACACTGTCTGGTTTTTACTACCAATCTCACAGTTACCTTGCTTGATCCCTCTCACTAGACCTGTTCTGTCTCTGTGTGAGAGGTGCTTTTTCCCAGCACCTTTTCTTTGGTCTGAACTGCAGACTATGTGTTTTTTTGTTGTTGTTTAAACTTGTGTTAACACTATGTCTGTATGCTTTTCTGTTGTTATTTTTCAACTGATAGTTTGCTGCTGGTCATATCATTAGACATGTTTCAGTTCTGGTACCAGTCGGACCCTTTATGCCTGGGATTGGTTCTGTCTTTTGGCATTAATGGAGTTTCAGACTCAGCCTCTTTTCTCAGGGTGGATCCCTTCCAGTATTAGTACCCCAGTCACCAGATGCTGTTTTTTTTTTCTTTACATCCATGGGGGACCTTTGTGGATCACTTTTCCTCTTAGGGGTCAGTGGGTCCTTTCAGGTTCACCTCTTATTTCTCAAGATCAACTTCTATACTTTTGGTTTCCATTTCAACTTCATTCAACCATAGATACCTCCTTGATACTTAGCGGCTCCTTCAGGGTTTCCTTAACCTCATTGTGATCAACCTCAATGCTATCACTTCAGCCCTACCTCTACCAAGCCCTAGATCTCGTGGTGTTCGTCAAGGCTAGCTGGACTTTCCCCTTCCTATCACCTGTTACTAATCCTTCTGATCATTTTGCTCAAGGTACTGTAGGGTTTCCTTCTCTCCCCCTGGATCTCCTTTGCTCGATTAGTCCTTTTCTACCAGAGATTGTTCATGACTAGGCCTCCTGCTGCATATACTGATGTTCTTCATTCCACATTGCTGCAGTCCTAACTATTGGGGTAGTCCGCTGTCCAGTCGGCCCGAATACCAGAGTATATGGCTGACGTCGGTCAGGGCGCATTAGACTGACGTCAGTACGTCAGGGTACTAATGCGCATGACCGACGTCATATCCTCAGTCTTTTTTGCCGCATGGTCCGATGCAGAAGCAGTTTTGCGAGTGCAGGTTGGCGTTCTGAAATTTTCTGAAGTCGGAGTTTCAGACCGAATCAGAGTTGGCTAAGTACCCGTTGGGAACATTTTGGTTTTTCTTGCCTCAGTATTTAACCGGATGTCAGAAAAAGTGAATAACTGTATTTCTTGTGGGAAACAGATACCTCATAGGGATTACCATACCTTGTGTATACCTTGTTTAGGGCCTGAGCACGACGTTGTTGGATGCCGCTCTTGTGCTAGGTTTAACAAACGCACTATTAAGAGAAGGTTAGACTGTGCCAGGTTAGTGTTTGGGAAGCGTTGCAATTATAAAATGCCGTCGGATGCTCCGGCCGCTTCCAAGAAGCGCAAGGACAAAACAGCGAAGCCTAGGATTGATGAACCGGCAGTCCCGGACGTCGGTTCTTTAGAAGGCTCAGTGGAGCCAGAGGTTTTGCCAGGAGTTTCTTTGGAGTCTCAGGCAGAGACTTTACTGTTACAGGATGTGCCTTCTCAGGAGGTAGGCCAGGCTGAGGGGGCTTCTCAGGTAACTGTTCTTCCCTCTCTTCCCAAGGTAGTTAGAGCCTCTCCTTCTGTTTCCAAAACTTCTTTGAGAGGTAGGCCAAGTTTAGCTTCAGTGGGGGCTTCTCCTAGCACTTCAGGTTCTGTGCCTAAGAAACATATGCTTAAAATGGCAGAAGATTTGATTACTATGATTAGAGGTTCTATGCCCCTCCTGATAAGAGGCCTAGGGTGGAACCTGAGTTTGATAGTTTTGAACAGTGTTCAGAGGCTTCTGAGTCTTCTGGAAGACGTGCAGGAGTATCCGCCTTATTCTGATTCTGATGTGGATGATTCCACTCCTACAGCTTCTCCTCCTGAGGATTTCTCATTTTCAGAGACTCTGCATTCCATGAGGGAGCACTTTAAATGGGAAGGCCAGGATTACTCTGATTCCAGGAAAAGGCTTAGGGAATTCTTGTTTTACCCCAGCATAGGCCCTTAGCTATACCTCCTGTGTTGAATGTGGTGGAAGATGTTTTTGCAGAGGCTTCCCTGGACCCTGATTCTTTGCCTCCTGCTCCTGTTAAACCTGATAGGTACTATAGGGTGCCTGAAGCTCATAAGTATCTTTTAAGAGTCCTAGGGCAGACCCGAAACTGTTTCTCAGGGACCTAAAGGTGTTAAGGCCTCTGTGGTTAAAATCCCTGTTCCCACTGATAAAGAGGCAAGGGCTTTGGATAGATGGGGAAAGAAAGTGTATACTTCTTCCACTTTAGCCATGAGGCGTTGAATTGTCAGTTTCACATGCTAAAATATCAAAATTATCTCCTTTCACAACTGAAATCTAAGGTGGATGCTTTGGCGGAAGGTATTGAGTGTAAAGAGTTGCTGGATTTAGTTCATGTGTCTGAACAAGTGGGTAAGCATTCTTTGCAATGTGGTTTTGATGCTGTACAGGCCTCCTCGAGGGTGGCTGCCACTAGTTCTGTTCTTCGCAGGCATGCCTGGTTGAGGGATCAGAATTTAGCTGAGCATGTTAAGACAAGGATTTTGGATGCTCCTTTACAGTCTGATGTGTTGTTTGGTTCGCCTGTGGAAGCAGTTTTAAAGAAAATGGAGGACAAAGCTAAGTCTATGCAAACTGTTAAAGATTTTTTGCAGGTGCAGCCACCGAAGTTTAGTAGAAATTGGCCTACTAAGGGATGGACATATCCTGCTTATGATACCCAGTCTAGGGGTAGGTCTAGACGTGGTAGGGGCAGAGCTCAAGGTTCTTTTAGGCCTAGAACAGGAGTTCACCTGCTCAGACTTCTGGTGAGGGCAGGGGTCAGTCCTTTCGTAAACAGACCCAATGACCTGCCTTTTCAGCTGCCAGTAGATTCTCGTCTGGCAGCTCCTTTGGGAGGAAGACTGTCTCTTTTCAAAGAAAATTGGGATTTAATTACTCAAGACAGATGGGTGTTGGATATCATTCACCACGGTTACAGGTTTTATTTCCATACATTGCCCCTTTCAAAGGCATGCCAGACGTTCCTCCTCCACAAAGGAAAGAGGCTCACAAGCAAATTTCTCTGTTACTCCAAATAGGGGCCATTCAGCCAGTCCCTGTATCAGAAAGGGGCCTAGGATTTTATTCTCGCCTGTTCCTAGTACCAAAGAAGGGGAACACGTGGAGACCAATTTTGGATTTATCTATCCTCAACACTTATCTGGACATTCCCAAGTTCAAGATGTTGACGTTACAACAGCTTTTACCTCTGCTGGGCAAAGATCACTGGATGGTAACTTTAGATCTCAAGGAAGCTTACCTTCATGTGCCTATAAGACTAAGTTGCAGGAAGTATCTGCGTTTTCGAGCTGGAAATTCTCATTATCAGTTCTCTGCATTGCCCTTTGGCTTATCTACTGCCCAGAGTATTCACAAAGGTTCTGGCTCCAGTGATAGCTTACTTCAGGCTAAAAGGAATTCAAATCTATCCTTACTTGGACGACTGCCTGATTCTGGCTCAAGAAAAGGAAGACCTTCTACAGCATCTGGAATATGTTATAGCAGTGCTAAGATGCCTAGGGTATTCTGTGAACGAAATAAAGTCCAGTCTAGTACCCTCTCAAGACATGTGCTTTCTGGGTGTGAGACTGAATACAGCAGCCCAGATGGCCTTTTAACCCCGGACAAACAAAAGAGTCTATCCCTTTACTTCCATCAACTATCTCATCAGTCCGTGCTGACTGCAAGGACAGTCCTTCAAGCATTAGGGTTCATGGCATCTTGTATTCTGGTGCTTCCCAATGCCAAACTGCATATGAGGAAGCTGCAATGGTATCTCAAAATGTATGGACTCAGCACTGCCAGGATTTGGACACTGTCATTCAAATAATACCTTGCCTTCAAAAGAATTTCTGTGGTGGGCTCAGGAATGTCACCTAAACAAGGGACTCTCTGTGACCCGGCCAGAGGCGAGTCAGATTTTAACGACAGATGCCTCGGACATTGCTTGGGGAGCTCATCTAAATGGAAAGTGGATACAAGACAAGTGGCCTGCCAGACTACAGCATCTACATATCAACATGAAGGAGATGTTAGCAGTCCAGTTTGCATTAATGGCTTTCAAGGAGTTACTTCTTCCAGGGCAGGTGTTGATTCTAACAGACAACACAACTGTCATGTGGTACATCAACAAACAAGGGGAACACATTCTTATCCTCTATGCAGGCAAGCAATGATTTTATGGGAGACTGCGCTCAGCTTGCAACTAACTCTTCAGGCAAGGTTTCTGCCGGGAGCACAGAACTCCTTAGCAGATGTGTTAAGCAGACAAATCATGGATCCCCACGAGTGGAAACTGGATCTTCATGTATTTCAGAAATTGACAGTGTCATGGGGAACTCCAGACATAGATCTGTTCGCTTCTCCACTAAACCACCAGCTGCCAAAGTTTTGCACAAAGGGGTTTCATCAGACAGCTTGGAAAGTGGATGCTCTTTCTTTCAGTTGGAAAAATCTTCATGCGTATGCCTTTCCACCTCTGCCTCTTCTTCCAAAGGTGCTCTTAAAGGTCAGACAAGACAAGCCAAGGATGATTTTAATAGCTCCAGATTGGCCTCGGCAACACTGGTACCCACTACTAAGGAGTCTGGTAAGGAAGCCTCCATGGCCTTTACCTTTGATTCCACATCTGTTATCTCAGAAGGACGGTCATCTGCTCAATGTCAAGCTTCACTCTCTTCATCTAACAGCCTGGCATATTCTGTGTTGAAACACAGCAGGTCTCAACTTCCTCAACCAGTTTTAAATGTGATTATGGAAGCTAGAAGACCTAGTACAAGGAAAGTGTACGCAGAAAAATGGAAGAGGTTTTTATTTTGGAGTACAGCAAAGAATTTGGAGATTTCTGAGCCTAATTTGAATGTGGCTCTTCAATATCTTACTGAGTTATTGGACAAAGGTTTGTCCTTCTCTTCCATTAAGATTCATGCTGCAGCAATTTCAGCTCACTATGATTGTGACCCACCATTGTTTTCGCATCCTTTGTTCAAGCAGTTTCTTAGAGGGGCAAAGAATATAAGACCCCACGTAGAGCTCCTACTCCTGCTTGGGATCTCAATTTTGTGTTGGAAAAACTTACTCTACAACCTTTTGAGCCTGCGGCTACTGCTGAATTGAAATACTTGTCATGGAAGACTGCTTTTCTGTTGGCTATTACTTCTGCAAGAAGGGTGTCTGAGTTGCAGGCCCTTATGGCAGTTGAGCCCTTTTGATTTTCCATAAGGATAGGGTATCATTACGTACTAATCCTTCCTTTATGCCTAAGGTGGTTTCTAGTGTGGCTTTAAACCAAACTATTCATTTGCCTACGTTTTATGCAGACCCCAAAATAAAGGGGAAAAGATTTTGCACACTTTAGATGTACACAGGCAATTGCGTTATTATTTAAGCAGGACTAAGGATTTTAGGCAGTCTCAGCAGTTGTTTGTTTCTTTTGCTTTGAGTTCAGGGCAAGCCTGTGTCAAAACAAACTATTTCTAGGTGGATTGGGTTTTGCATTGCATTTTGTTATTCCCATCATGGCAAGGACATTCCAGCTGGGATTAGGCCTCATTCCACTAGGGCTACTGCCACTTCAACAGCATTTCTAAGGGCGGTGGCAACTAAGGATATTTTGGAGGCAGCTACTTGGAGTTCAGTGCATACTTTCTCTAAGCATTATCACCTTCCTCTCTACTCTAAGTCTAGGGCTGGTTTTGCCACAGCTATTTTGCAAGGCATGTTGTCAGCTCCTGCTTCTTTATGATTTGCCAGCCTCCCTTACCTCTGCTTTGGGATTCTACCCAATAGTTAGGACTGCAGCAATGTGGAATGAAGAACATAGTACAGTTTTGTACCTACCATAAATGTAGATGTTCGAGGATCCACATTGCTGCAGTCCAATTTACCCTCCCTCCTTCCCCTCTGTGTTTAGGGGTGGTTGTGTAGGTGAGGTTATATGCTGATATTTTTGTATATATTTTTGTATATATTGTACATATTTTTGGTGCAGGTATATTGGGCCTTGTCTTTTTAGGGTCTTCTGACATCTGGGGCAAGAAAAGACTGAGGATATGACGTCGGTCATGCGCATTAGTACCCTGACGTACTGACGTCAGTCTAATGCGCCCTGACCGACGTCAGCCATATACTCTGGTATTCGGGCCGACTGGACAGCGGACTACCCCAATAGTTAGGACTGCAGCAATGTGGATCCTCGAACATCTACATTTATGGTAGGTACAAAACTGTACTTTAGCTCCCCATCCTCCTTTTTTTCAGGTTTGGAAATCTGGGTTGACAGCTGTTGATCACCAGCTGTCCTGTTGACACTTTGTAGATGTTTTTAGATATGTTTTGGTTTTACTCTGTCTTTCTTTTCTTTCCATGGCACTATGACTCCTCCTTCCTCTGACACTTAGTAATGAATTGTGAGGATTCAAAGACCTTTGGATGCCTCAACCTTGAGGACTCTAGATAAGGGACAGGTAATTGTTTCTTGTCTGCCTTTGTATTGGTACCCCCTACCAAAAGACCTGTCATTGGCAGTGTACCCAAGGAGTTCATTTCTTGGCCTGTTCCTCTTTGATGTTTATATTTACTTCCCAGAGGTCAAAGCTACTGTTTAAAGTTTATGGCTGACCAGGTTTGCAGATACCTGTAAGTTTGGCCCATCATAATTCCCCCAGGTTTCACCAACATTCTACTCGAGGGCCTTTCCCAAACCAATAACTGGTGTCAAGACCATGGATTAAAGCTTAATGCCAAAAAAATGTATATTATCCCTCTTCAAGCAAGAAGTCCCTTGTTAACTACCACATTAACAACACACCCCTGAAAACTGATCCAGTAGTTATGGACCAAGGAGCCTATGCAGGCAATGAACTGTTCTTCGCTCACCCTGTATCCGGTATTGTAAGAAAGTCCTTTATCATTTCACAGCATATTACAATGGGTATGACATCCATATTTGGGGATGTAATCATTCCACTGTATTCCACACTCATTAATGTCCCCTTCTGTGTGTTCTTGTCCAAACATTTGACACAACTTGAACAACACTTTGTTACTAAGAAGATTAAAAGCCTAAACATAAAAACGACGTGAACTGTCTCAGGGCTGTGTCCCTCTTTTTGGTGTCATATAGACTATTAAGGTTCAAGCTCTCCTTGAGTAAAGAACCTCAGCAGACCCCATCCTATCAAACCTACTGCACATTTGCAAGTCCAGTGGTACAATAAACACCTAGTCAAGAAATCTTAATCTCTTTTGCAACGTAAATTGGACATGTAGGAAAAAATTTGTATCACCGGGAATACCATTTTTTAGAATTATCTTCTTGTCTACAAAAAGCACTTCATCACTACTCATACATTATTCAAACATAATCTAGATGACTGGATGGGTAATTGCAAAATTCACCCCTGGTTTAGCACCGTTATCTCTCATGGGTAGTGGCAGCATGTAAAAGTTTTGCTTGTATCTTGGTTAGTCATACTTAAAATGTAAGGGCTAAAACTTCATTTGAATGTATAGCAAAGCTTCTAAAGGTTCTTACAGATCAATAGCCTAGTAAGTACCTATGAACATATGCATGTGCGCTTGCATATACTTCAAATGTTACCAGCAGGCCTGCATGTGGCGATCCCCTCCTGACTAGCATTTATGCCAGCTGTTGGATGTTTTTACTTGGACTGTAGAACCATTCCATTTCTTGCTTTGTGTTCTTACAACCTTCTTCTCTTTTAAGCCAAGAGTGCAGTGTTACTTGGTACCATAATCACTTCCTCAGTCACCTGATCTATTTTTCTAGCACAGTACTTTCCCTTGGAGACAGATGTTGACTTCAGTGGCTGCAGCTAGTAATAGCACTGCTGCTCTCCCATATATTTTATTAGAATAATATTCAAACATGGTAGCTGGAAAAGATTGCTGCTGGACTATGTGGAGGTGACAGTGTTTGCAGGTGACATGGAACATTATGAAGGCAAGTCAGACACAAAGCTGAACAAGTATAGTCTGGATATTAGGAGAATGCTTAAAAATCAAAGGGAACCTGTAGCTGAGAAGCTGTACATTTCACATGACACTGATGAAATCAGTGGTTCTAATGCAAGGCACAGCTGAGGAATAATTCAAGATAAAACAGAAACAATGACAGTTGTGGAATTAGCATGTACAGAAGTATGTGTACAAAAAGTTAATATTTGAAGATTCTATTAACTCTAGGTACTAGGCATTTAATATTTTAAATATTGTTAATGGTGATAATGAAACATATCAGGAAGCAACTGATAAAAATACCAATTGTTTTGACTCAGACAGAAGATTTGCAATTTCTAAAACCTAAATTTGATGTTAGTTGGGTAGTGTAGATGGTCCATAGACATGACACATTAGAAGAAAAAGTGGTGTCTCAGCAGTATGAAAAAGAAAAAGTAATGGCAGCTGCAACATGGGCTGGAAAGCTTAAAATGTTGCAAAATCAATCAAATGACTTTAAAATAAGCTATTAGACTTTGAAATGAAGTCAAGACAGAAAATGTAGTTTTTGAAGAATGCTTCATATATGGGGTACAGAACACAAGTTAATAAATTGCTGTGTCAACAATTGTTGGTGTATTTGTGAACATGAACATAAGATTAAATAAAATTTACATTCCTTATAGATCCATAACTGGTATTAAGAGTTGAGGAACAGCAAGCCAAGACCAGTGTTAATGGAATTTTAGTTACTGTGTTACCGTGATAAACTATTTGCACATGTTTTAAAGCTCAGGAGAGTAAATTTAGTAAGAATAACTGTTACAGTCTAGGCAGAATATCCAGCATTAGCCATTAAGTAAATATATAAACCGCTTTAGGAGAAGAAATTAAATTTCACTTCTACTTCTATCACACCTGAAAGCTACATGGAATGGTACAAAAGTGAAGCTGTTGACTTTTGGAATACTGTCTCCACCTGATTTGAAAAACTTCTCAGTATGTTCAAGCTTTATTAAGCAATAAGAGATTGTGATTTTTTTTTTGGTTGGAAGGGTTGTATGTTTTTCTTGTTTTGTTATATCATGTTTTAAGTTTTTTAACAGTTACAGCACATCAGCAGCTTTATTTTGCTTAAAAACTTGTCAGTAACTTTTGTTATACTTATAATGATAAAACATACCTCTGTTAGGGATAATTTCTCTGAAAGCGAGTCAGGCATGTGACACACAAACAGAAAAATGTTAAGATACTTAAAGATAATAACAAGAAAATATTGCTTGCTTGCAAGAAATTCACTTAACAGATGCTCAAGCAAACTGATTTAAATTAAAGTATCTGTGGTTAGAGGTTGTTTTAGATAATGACTGCATTCATCACAGTACAAGCTTATTGTTTTGAATAATAACTGTATTCATCACAGTAGAAGCTTGTTAATTTTAGACACATATGTATCAGATTAAAAATCTGGACCATTATAAGAATATCAAGAGAAGAATATTGGTATGAGAAATATTTAAATATTGTTGAACCTCATTGGATGTCATAGAAAAGGGGCCACAAGGAGTAGGTCCAGTGTAAGTCATACAGGCAGCTAACTGGCATGCTGTGCTATTATCTAAGAACAGGTGAAACAGATATTTTATGTCAAGGAAGACATGTTAAGTTACTGAAACAGTTTGTGGACAGACAATGATTGATATGGAGAGCATATTTTCCAGTTTAAACTAACTTTCCATAGAGGCTGATGTAGATGCATATGACATACAAGACTGACTTTTTCTTAGTTACAAGTTATATACATCAGTGGTTTCCATGACATGTGTTCATGGTGAGATCATGAACTATTAAAATGCTATTTATTGGCATAAAATTTCAAATTAGCCAGTCTTATTAGCTGTTAAGTTGGAAGGTATGAAAACTTATATTTACAAAGTTTTCCTGTGTATATTATTTAAAGATATATCACTTGCTCAACAGGTAAAGGGTATGGGTAGAAACCTAGAGTGTGTAACTAGAGACTCAGCAGTCAGATGTCCTAAATATGAACCAAGTCCAGTTGAAAATGAAAGACAGAAAAATAAATGTGTCAATGTAGAGATGGAAAACTCCGATAAGGTGACAATGGAAATATTTGATGAAACAATAAGAAAAATAAAAGTCTGAAATTTTTGATGGATGAATATGTGACAGATGAGAATTTGACCCAGTATGTACATACAGTGAAAAAGAAGATAAGACTAGTGATTTGGAAGAAAATGCCTTCAACCAGTTGTTTAGATAAATAAAAAAAAAAGAACTTGGGTCCAAGTGTAACAGAATATAGAAATATCTATGTTAGATTGGATATTAAAACATTGTTTGTTTGTGTCTTTCGGCTTTTCCCATTGAGGGGTCGCCACAGCGGAACTCCCATCTGCTAATGATTGGCAGTAGATTTTTACGTACTGGCTTGCCGGGCCTAATGCACAAACTTCAACGAAGGAACGCCCATTCACGCATGTCACCACACATAAGACGCTCTAACTGAGAATCAAATGGGCAACATCTAACTGTGAGGCGACAACGCTACCGCAGCACCACCACCGCAGTTTAAAATATTAAAAAGGGTAAATAGCCAAGCCTAACTCAGTTTCCAGGGGAGTTCTGTTTGTGTTTTGTATACTTGCTATCTTTTATTGAATTACTATTATTGCAGTTATTTATGATTCCAAACTGGAAAATTATTTTTCACTGCAATAAGAATTCATAATTATGATAAAAAAGAAGGAAAATTAAGAAATATTTTGAATCATTATAGACCAATTTCATTGTCAAATACAGCCTACAAAATAATAGCAGAATCAATCGTCAAGAAATTTATAAGCAAAATGTATTCAGTTTTGCATCCCACACATTTAGAGTTTTATCCCAATTGTCAGTTTATCTCATGCAAGCAAACCCCTATGGGGCATTATGGTGTACTGGGAGAACTTATAAAGTATTTTGTCTTATGATTCTAGAAAGCTTTTGATTTACTAAACAGAAAGAATATATAAAAGGTATGGTAATACTGTTAAGTGTTGGATGCTAGTATATTTGTGTAGAAGATTTATAAAGGCATACTTCCACTTATGTTAAAGTAAATAATCAGATGACACCTACAACTGGCTTTATTAATGGAGCCAGATAAAGATATCTGTTGGTGGCAGCACCATTTGAGTTAGCAATGGACCCACTTACTGTGAGACTAGATTCCAGTGTACATGACATAAACATATGCAGCAATATTCATGAAACATTCATTTATTTGAATTATTTTTCTGCTTTGTGAGTCTGAGCAAGTCATTTGACCAGATAGTTCTCCTGGGTTACTCCTGAAAAGTTACGCTTGTTTCCAGTGGACTTACCTGGTTAGCAAATGAATACAGTAAAAATAAAATTTAGTGATAATTACTGACTATGGACAAGGCACTGCAATTCTGTGAGAAAATTTTCAGAAATTTTATACTACCGTGAGTGTTATTTTATAAGCTTAAGTAAATCAAAATGACTTGACTTAGGTATAAATATGAAAATAGATATAATAGAATGCATACCTACTTATTGAACTAACCCACAGAGATTCATGATCACACCTAGCATGATCCCCCTCTCCCGTGATGCAGTAGTTTGCTATTTGGAGGCATGTTAGCAGTGATGAGGAAATAACTTATCATTTAATTAGCATGTCTCTGACTGTAATTGACTACCATGCTTTGTTGTAGTAGCTGCATCTTGTAGGCAGATAAGTAGTATCTCTTGTGTCTCCCCATCCCCCAATCCCTGTAGTGCTGTAAGTGCTGTTATGGCATATAAGTATTGTCCCTAGTGTCTAGTGGTTCTCCCATCCCTGTAGTAGAGTAATCTCTGGTAGTGAGTGATCCTTCAGTCCAGTGCTGTAGATTATACTTGCTTCTCTAAGAGTGTATGGGCTTATGACAGCCACCCCAACCCACACTGACACGAACGCACATATCAAACACACACACACACACACACACACACACACACACACACACACACACACACACACACACACACACAAAAAACACCTTCCTTACCCCCCACCACAACTCACCTTACACTATCTCCCAGAAACACACATGTAGCCCATCACATACACTCATGCACACATCTCCTGACCCCTACCTTACCACTGAAATGCTCAGTACCTACCTCTTCCACAATGGCTGAAAATGGCCATTTGGCTGTGTTTATTACCATGTTGTGGTTGGTGGCCATGCTAATCTACACAGCAGAGTGAGTCTATGAATTGCACAGCCTGTTGATGCCTTCCAGGGGGCAGTTCTGGGGGGGGGGCAGATGGGTAATTACATATGCCTGTCCCCTGGATTGCTTCATTTACATGTGGCACAGTCTCACAGACAGCTTGCTGCAGTGCTGTACATTGTTTTACATCTGTCTCTGAATTCAAACAGACTACCACAACAAGTACACATCATGTACATGTCACTATAACCTTTATGAATTCCCCCCTAACTTTTTTAGGTTTGAATTATGGGCTTGAATGTAACAGTGGTGAAACTTAATTATGAGATATGTTTAAGTAAAATTTAGATGATCCACACTTAACTGACTCACAGATATTTCTCATTCCTGACATCAGTAGATGTTTTAAAAATGTTTTTACTACCTATGTTTAACTTTTACTTGAGGAATACTTTAGTTTTGCCAATGACACTGTGAGTTAAGCTTTTCAAGAAAAAAGTTAATACATTTTTCTGGAGAGGTATGCTAAAACTGCATGGGATTATTTGTTAAGAAGTTGCAACAATGCAAAGTGACATTACCAAAACCAGAACATTATTCATGTGTCAGTCAGTGTTTTGCTCCTTGTTGACATTCAGTATGGCAATGATTTATGGATATTTCTATCAATTTACTCTTACAATCTTATGTATGGCTTGCCAGTACCAACCTTCAGGCCATACTCCCCCATTCTCATGGAGAACTAGGTTAGTCAATTTATGTGAAAATTTGTGGGGCCTCATCCAATCGTCCAAGTTATGTTTGAATGATACTGTCGAGATTTATATGCCAGACATAATTTACCACGCAAATACCTGTAACTAATAGAAAACAATCCTAGATTTTGAAATCTAGAGCTATATGAATTTCCTTTTACTGGGATTCTCTTTGTAAACTTTTGCTGAATGTCATCTAGTAATAACAAATTACTTGTGTTGCGCAAGCAGAACAGCATCGTGTGCTCAATAATTAGTCGAGCATATGATACAAATAGTATTATAAACTCCTTATTGCTAACATCAGAGTTCCTTAAAATTAACCCCAAAACCCTAATTGCTTTAACCTTCATTGTTTGAACACGATTTCTAAAACTTAAGTTGTTACTCACTGTTATGTCCAAATCTTTGTATTCTGTCAATTTCTGTAATTCGGTTTGTCTCAGTTTAATAGAGTTATTAATATTTATTTTCTCAAAATATAAAACACCACTTTTTTCCATATTGACATTCATGCCATTTTGTTTAAGGAAGGTTATGATCTGGAACATATACTGATTTAGACAATGTATATCTTCAGAAGATCTAACCACACATCCCATCTATATACCAAGAGCCAAATGCCAATGAAAAGCCAAAAGGGTGTGTTGATCAGAAACTAAAAAAAAAACATAAAGACACAGGTGTTTTTGGATGACATTTGCATTTTTTGGAAGGACAGTTTGGAGCAATTAGGGCAAATTGTAATCTGTATCAGTATGATCACTGATTTTTTTGCAGTTTCCTTTTTGTGGAACCAACAGTAATGATAGTTTTTTGGATGTTAGGTAACCAAAGATATTTGCAGATGAACCTTTGATGTTAAGTTGTCTATCTCGCCTTCATTCTTGCTGGATGGGTTCGGAGCCGACCTCGGCTCCGACTCGGCCACTCTAAAGCTCGAGAGTTGGTTCCACCGGCTCGAGGCTCCCCTTATATCCCACAATGCTAGGCGAGAGTTACCTCAGATCTCGTTTGCCGCTACAGCTTCGAGGTTGGTTGTTCTACCGGTTCCTGGTGAGTTTAAGCTTTTTCTATTAAAAGTTACTCTTTTTACCCCTTTTTTAGTTTATTATTATCAAATTAGTGTAGTTCATTGAACTTTATCCCCGACCTAATTTTTTCCCGTTTTTTGTTTAAAAGAACTTTTAGTTCTTCCCTTGGGCCTTGGGCCTTCCCTTCCCTAGGGAGTGTTTGTGTAGTTTAAACTACTGTTTATTGTACTTTATTGTACTTTATTTTTTAGTATTTTTACTAAAGTAGTTATTTTGACAGGGTATAACTGGTGTGTTTGAGTGTGTGTTTGTGTTCACCAGTTAGGCTATGTCTAAAGAAGCAAAGGTCTCGATTCAAGAAGTGTGATGCGTGCTGTCAGAAAATGTCTCTGACAGACGCTCACACTTCTTGTGTCTATTGTCTGGGGCCTTTGCACCTGCAGGACTCCTGTGCTGTTTGCCATGGCTTCAGCCCCAGGGTCCTGCAGGAAAGAAAAAACAAGCTTATTCTGAGAGGCTTGTTGAAGCCTGAGGATTCCCTGTCTGTCTCAACAGGGAAGCCCTCCAAGGCATCGAGGTCTTCGCTCCGCTTCTGAGCCGAGACCTCAGGTTGTTCAACCTTTGCCTTTATCGGCTCTGGCTGGAGCCGATAAGACTCAGTCCACAGTTTCTGTGGCTTCCTGGCCCCCGCCCGGAGCCGAGGTTATCGAGGTACCCGTGTCGGCTCCGACAAGATCTTCGGAGCCGACAATCAGAAAGAGGTCTAGGTCACCTTCTCTTGGCTCCGTTCATTCGGCTCCAGGATCTCCCCTGCTGTCTGAACGGAGCCAAAGGTCTCATTCCTCTAGGTCATCGAGGCTGTCCGATCATGACCTTCAGAGGGTGGTGAGTCGACTACTCAAGTCTGAGGCACTAGCCCAGATGCTTCAGAGCCCGACTCATCAGTCGGTGCCTGCCCCGTCCATCAACTCTTTCCTCCTTCGACTCTCTTGAGTTCGAGCCGGGTCGTGTCGGAACCGAGACTGTGGTCACCTCGAGCCGAGACAATTGTCTTCGGCCCGTCGGCTCCGTTTCTTCCATGGAGGAATCTCGGCGCCGACTTCCCTCGTCGGCTCGAGGGGTGAGTGGCATCGGACCCTTGTCCGACCCCTCTCCCTCTCGGTGCTTCGGCGCTGGTGAGTTCGGCTCCGACATCGACCTCGGAGCCATCACTGTCGGTGCCGAGGGGGTCCTTAGCTCCTCGGAGCGGGGACCTCTGGCTCTGCCTGACAGGGGTGCTGAGGTCATGCGGAGTGTGTTAGAGCCTGGCTCTACTCCACAGTCGGCTCTGTCAGCCCCTCCCTCTATGCTGCCTCAGGGTAAATCGACTCACTCCCTCATCCCGGACCGCAGAGAGCCAACTCCTCAGGAGCTCCCTTTGGGGATTTCATCCTCTTCCGAGGCCTCTCCTGATTTGGCAGAAGAGCCCCCTCGGAAGAGGAAGTGCAAGAGGAAGCACATTGACTCACCTGAGTCTATCACGTCCGACACAGATCTGGATGATTCTGAGGGTTCCCCCCGTTCTCCTTCTGAAGATGTCTCATTTGCAGACATTCTGGAGATCCTTAAACAGAGGGGAAATTGGCCAGCCCTCAACCCTTCGGAGGACGAATCTGTGTATCTTGAGGCGTTTGGCTCTCGTCCTTCCACCTCCTGGGTGTCCCCCTTGACCCCCTCATGCAGGTGGTTGCTAAAAGGCATGGACGGCTCCTGATTCAGTGGACCCCACTCCCAGGAGACCCTCCAAATTCATCACAGCTCCATCAGACAAGGAATTTTTATCAAAAGGAGTCTCTGTGGATGCTATGGTGGTAGCTGCCGCCACAAAGAAGGAACTGGCTGATCCTTCAGTGCCTGTCCATCCACCTAACAAGGAATCTAGGTCCATGGATAGGTACGGAAGTGGATGTTCTCCTCAGCGACATTTACTATGCTCGCTGAATTACCTGTGCCATTTCACTCGCCTTCAAAGGGACTTGATCAAAGAAGCGAGTGAAATGCTGAAGGACCCTACAGCTGCGGGTTTCAAGAGAAAATGAACACGCAGCTGGCTATCCTAATTCTATTTCCAACTCCTCCATGCGCCTCCTCTCTTATGCGGCCGATGGAGCGAGCAGAGCCGCAGGAACAGGGGTAGCCTTACGTAGGCACGCCTGGATGCGGCTATGCAATTTTGGAACCTTTCAAGACGTCTTTCACGAACTCCCTTTGATGGATCATCTCTTTTGGTCCACAAGTGAAAGAAACCCTGACTAGGTGCGAGACTGATGGCAAGACCCTTTCTGCCGCCGGAGTCCGTTTTCTACTCCTTCTAGGCCTTACCCCAAAGGCCAGAAGGGGAAAGATGTGGTTCCGTAAACAATCCCAAGGGACTTCGCCTGACGACAGAGTCGGTTCCCGCCAGAGGCAGAGGGGGGAACAACAATGGTAGACATCGCCCTAGAGGCAGAGGGGTCCGCAGAACCAGGGCAATCGAGAAGTTCTCCGATAAGCCCTTTCAGCATCCCTGAGGTGTTGCCCGACTGCCCATCTTCGGAGGCAGTCGGGGAAGATTGTCACTGTACCCAGAAGCCTGGCTATCCTTGACACAAGACAAATGGGTACAGTCCATCATTTCGAAGGTTATTCTATTCCCTTTCTTCGCTTTCCAAATCAGTCAAAAAATCCCTTCCAGATGTCCCACCCGCCAAAGGGATATAGCAGCTTTGGAAATTTCAAAACTGCTTGCAAAAGAGCTATTCAGCCAGTGCCAGCAGACCAACTAGGATCCGGAATCTACTCAAGGTTCTTTTTAGTTCCAAAGAAAACAGGGACTGGAGACCAATTTTGGATCTCAGTATCTTGAACAGATCGGTCAAGAAAACAAGATTTCGGATGGTCACGCTGCAATCCATTCTTCCCCTATTGGGAAAAGGAAACTGGATGTGCTCTATAGACCTTCAGGACGCGTACTATCACATAAAATGAACAGACGCTCCAGAAGATTCCTCCGCTTCAGGCTGGGAACCAGTCATTTTCAATTCAGGGCCCTGCCCTTTGGTCTCACCACTGCCCCCGGTGTTTACCAAATGCATGGCAGTGGTAGCTTCTCACCTGAGACGACAAGGATTCCAGGTGTTTCCATATTTGGACGACTGGCTCCTCACAGCTCCCACCAAGCATCTCCTTCTGATGGCCAGAGATTACACTTTTCGCCTGTCAAAACTGGGTATCTCAATAAATTGCGAAAAGTCTGTTTTGTCGCCTTGTCGTACTATTACCTACATAGGCGCAAAATTAGATACTGTAAACATGTCTGCAACACTAACGAACCAAAGGATATCAGACATTCAAAAATTGGTATCACTACTTCTCAACAACAACAGAGCCAAAGCCAGGTTAGTTGTAAAGGTGTTGGGAATCATGGCAGCGGCCATACCCCTCCTTCCATTGGCCAGATACCACATGCGGATCCTTCAGTGGATGCTCTTTCTCAATGGTCATACCAGGAACCTCCAATGTCTCACCCCATTATGATCACGCAAGCGTGCAAAAGCATCTCATGTGGTGGATGTCTTCCCCCCAGCTCCTGTTGGGGAGACCATTTGTTCCACCTCCTCCGGTTGCTACTCTGACAACGGATGCCTCCCTGATCGGGTGGGGGGGGCATTATCAGGGCAGGACAGTCCAGGGCACATGGCAACCAAACGAATGCCACTTGCACATAAATGTTCTGGAGATGAGAGCAGTGCTTTTAGCGTTGCAAGCCCTTCAACACTCTCTTCCCTTGGGAACGATTGCAATCCAGACAGACAATATGTCTGTAGTGTGGTACATCAACAAACAAGGCGGAACCAGATCATACCCCTGTGTCGAGAAGCACTCAGACTGTGGCAATGGGCGATTTCTTCTCAGCGTTTCTGATAGCAACGCACATCCCGGGAAGTCCAATCACATTGTGGACAAGTTGAGCAGAGCTATTCTCATGCCTCACGAGTGGTCTCTGAAAGACTCTGTAGTGAGAGAGATTTTTCTCAAGTGGGGTCAGCCTTGCTGCGATCTTTTGCTACTCCCCAAAACAGCAAGTGCAGAGAATACTTCACTCTATTCCCTTTACCAGGCCAACCCAGCAGGGACGCGCTAGTCCAAGTTTGGCCCCGGGGACTTCTGTATGCATTTCCTCCTTTCCCACTGATCTCTCAAGTAATACAGAAAGCTATCGCTCAGAAGGCCTCATTGATCCTCATTGCTCCTTACTGGCCTCGACAAGTGTGGTTCCCCTTTCTGCATCGATTTCTTTTGACGCGACCGTGGAATCTGGACCTAGTTCCAGATCTTTTGATCCATCAGTCGGGTCAGTTTCATCGCTCCCTCCCCTCTCTGAACCTCACTGCTTGGTTCCTCCACTTCCAACCGTAGCCAGGCTTCCTCAATTATCTCACTCTGTTAGAGATATTTTGATAGCTTCCCATAAATCTTCCACTCGAAAGATTTATTTGACTAAGTGGAAACGATTTTCATATTGGGCACAAGGAAAGGACATAGATCCTTTCACCGCTTCCATCCAACTAGTCCTCGATTTTCTTGCTGAACTCTTCCATGCAGGTTCATCTCCATCTACTCTTAAGGTTCAATTGGCAGCTATTTCTAATTTCCATGTGGGTATTTCTGAATCCGCCCTAATGTCCCACAAACTCTGCAAAGCCTTTTTGAAAGGAGTTTTTCTTCTCAGACCTCCTGTAAGAAATCCTCCTTCTCCTTGGGACCTAAATTTAGTTCTTGCTTCTTTGATTCTTTCCCCTTTCGAACCTGCAGCTTCATGTTCCTTAAAGTTATTATCATGGAAAACTCTCTTTCTGGTGGCTATCACATCAGCTAGAAGAATTTCAGAACTTCAAGCACTCAGTTGTCGTTCTCCTTACCTTGTGTTCCATAAGGACAGAGTTTCCTTACGAACTAACCCGTCCTTTTTGCCTAAGGTGGTTTCAACATCAAATCTAAACCAATGCATTGACCACCCTGTCTTTTTCCCGGAGTATTCAAATAGGTCTGAACAAAAATTACACTGTCTGGATGTTCATCGTCAATTAAGGTACTACTTGGACAGGATGAAACAATTCAGAAGATCTGATCAGCTGTTTGTCTCCTATGCGGAAAGCAGAAAGGGACTTCCAGTTTCAAAGGTATCTTTATCCAGATGGCTAACATCTCTGATTACCCTTGTTTATGAGATTAGACACAAAAAACTGCCTAATAAGCCTAAAGCCCATTCCACCAGAGCTTTGGCTACTTCTCTAGCCTTCCAAGACAGACTGCCTATTGACACCATTTGTGCAGCGGCTACTTGGGCTACTCCTCACACTTTTATTTCCCATTATAAGTTGGATTTAGCTTCTAGGCATAGAGCTAATTTTGGTTCCACTGTTCTCAGGAGTCTGTTCCGTTAGGCCACCCGGGACAAGGTGCTAGGGACGCGGTCCCATCCAGCAAGAATGAAGGCGAGATAGACAACTTAACATATAGAAGTTATGTTCTTACCATAACGTTCCATGTTAGTTGTCTTCTTCTCGCCTTCTTCTTGCGTCCCACCCTCCTTCCCCCTGGCCTGGACAGACCTAGAGGAGTTGTGATCGTGACCTCTCTTTCTACCACCTCTTTCTTAGCTATATGCTATTATGCATATTTCTTGTTTCAGGATGTAGGTCACCCTTCTTCTTCCTGTTGTTAGAGGTGGATTCTGTTTTTCACAGTTATACTGTTTCTGTTATAAGCTGGGGTTAGCTTACAAACGAGATCTGAGGTAACTCTCGCCTAGCATTGTGGGATATAAGGGGAGCCTCGAGCCGGTGGAACCAACTCTCGAGCTTTAGAGTGGCCGAGTCGGAGCCGAGGTCGGCTCCGAACCCATCCAGCAAGAAGAAGGCGAGAAGAAGACAACTAACATGGAACGTTATGGTAAGAACATAACTTCTATTTTTCAGTATTTTTAGAAGACCTACATATTCTAACACTGTTACATTTTCCAGTTGCCGCCCTTTACATCAGAAAAAGACAATAATCAAAGGACAAATGGTCAGGGCAGCTACTGAAGAGAGTATGCTTTTAGACGAAATTGAAAAGTTAAGAAAAATGTTCTCGACCAGTGGTTACCCTAGGGGTTTAATTGATGAGACTTCAATAGAAGTAATTAGTAAAAGAAAATGGGATTTATGTTCCCGTCTTGGGGACATGTTTTAAATTTTTTAGCCATAATCTGATGTTTAAGATGAATGACTGATGAATGACAATCATTGTGACTTACAACTTGGATTCAAATGAAATAAAAATAGTTTTGTGCCACAATTGGAACATTTTTAAGTGAACAAAGAAATGTGTAAAATTTTGGGTATTGAGCCCAAGATTGTATATAAAAAGGATAGAAATATAAAAAATATGTCAGAAGGGCAAATTCTAACCATGTGATACCATAGGGAAAAAAGGTACCTATGAATGTGGCACTTGTATGGAGTGCAGATTTATCATGGAGAGTGATAAGGTTCACATTCATGCAAATGATTGGATCAATAAGAATGGATATTACAATTGTAGCTCTAGAAGAGTAATTTAGGTAGCTTGCTGCCAAAACTGTCCTGGTTTTTACATTGGTAAAACTGAGAGGTTGTTCAGAGAACAGGTATATGAGCATGTATATGATATTAAAAAAAAAAAAAAATCACGCAATGTCTTGGCAAGGCATGTAATTAAATTCCCCAAACATTCTTTTAAATTGTGGGTTTTGGATGCCATCAGTGTTCATTTGAGAGGGAGGACCCTGGAAAATGATGTTGGAGGTTTTAGAGTTGAGACAGCAGCTCTTGCACGCTGCAGACAGGACTCCTAGTTTGAATGAAACTATTTGTATTGACAGTATCCTTAAGTTGAGGCAGTTGAAACTACAATTGTACAATTATGTTTTCTAATTCCTGTAAGTGGGAGTTATGTAATATTGAGATGTGAGATATTTAAATTTTATGTGTAAGAATGCAGTTAATATATTCAATGTTTTAAAGTACATATTTTTTTATTATATATATTTTTTATAGTAGTTGAAAATGTATGTACAGCTTTAAGGAATGAAATGAATGTGTGATGTTGGTGAGGTCAAGGTATTTAAATGATATTAAATTTTTAGTGCAACTGTTCTGATGAAGTCCTGGTGAATGTTATGGATGAAAACACTTAACAGTTTTTATTGTGTTATTTAATAAATGTAGCTGATACAATGTGTTTGGGACCTGTATTTCTGTGGTTTCACATCCCATCTTTATGTCATCCACATATTTAGACATACATACCTTTTCAAATCTGGGAATTAATGAGAACACAATATTAAACAACAAAGGCCCTAGGACTGAGCCCTGAAGCACTCCCTTTCTCACTTTGACCCATTTATAAACATATCTCTGATCTCTAACCCTTTGTAAACTACCATCCAACCATTTTGCAACCCTTCATATCGAAGGACTAACTGAGTACTTGTACATTGCCTCAATGATAATATGATGTGATATGCTGTCAAATGTTGTAGATACGTCCATATAAACCACTACTGCTGATATGCCTGACTCTAGTACCAAAAATACCCATTCAAAAAAAAAAATACCAAATTAGTAAAAGTGTAATGATTCCTCATAATGCTATGTTGAGTCCAATCCATCAAACTGCCCTTTAGTTCCTTAATAACTATTCCTGAAAGACACCTCTTAAAACATTGCCAATGATTGGTGTAAGGCTGATTGGTCTATCATTCTTAATACTGTCCAATGGCCCTCCTTATGAACACAAGTAATGTCCACAGTCTTCCAGCTGGATGTTACATGTGCTGTTAACACTTCATTGGATAAAGATGCTATAGTTGCTGAGATGTAATTACTACTAGTAACCCAGAATAAACATGGAAAGTTGTCAGGGGCCCATTCCAGAATCTGTTTTTATTCACCCCACTGAAGACCTATGCCCAAACCAAAATTAGGAAAATCTCTCCACATATTTTTGTCCTCAAATCCATCTGCTCTTTTACACCCAAGGGTTCTCCCATCTGAAATATTTATTAAATATATTTGCCATATTAGTTCCTTCAAAAATTGTTTTGCTGTCATATTGTATGTGCCAAATTTTCCCTGCCTTATTCCAAGACATATTTAGATAAGAATAAAAATTCTTAGTAGAATTAGATGACAATACCCTCAGCTCATATTTCCTTTTTTCCAAACCTATTAAAGCCTTCAATCTTCTACAGCTCACGTTGTACACTCTTTTAACATTACTGTTCATATATTGTCTCCATCTGCTGTATATTTGCCTCTTTCTCCTCAACAGCTTTGAATGGGTTACATTACACCAAGGAGGTGTATGTCTTTTGTGATTCCTAGCTAAACTCTTCCTATACTTATCAAGATGCACTCTAATAATAATCTCAAAATTATTCCATCTACTTATTTCCCCTGTACATCTGACCTAGCACAATCTATTGAGTGTATTTGATGTAGTATATCCAAATCAAACATTAAAGGTTTATCATGTGTGAAGCTTAACTGAGATTTATTATGTACATTTAACTTAAGCACAAATCCAAATGCATTATGATCAGAATTTCAAAGTGGACACAACTGTGTGAGGTTTGATACCTTTTTGGGGATATTAATAAGTAAATCCAAGACGCTATTTATCCTAATTGAAAATATTTATTAATTGCTTGAGATTATTATTCGAACAGTACTTCTAAAATTCTTCCTCTACATATGTCCCATCTACCCCTTTGTTCCAGTTAATCTTTGGATAATTAAAATCACCTAATATAATTAAATTGTCAGATGTCACCATATTATTTAACTCAATCAAATATCAGTACTGTTCACTTACTGACATGAAGAAGCTTTGTAACAAGCTAACAAATGAACAGGATAATTTATTTCTGTGACATACAGTTCTGTAAACAAAAATTCTAAATTATTGCCAATTGCTAACACTTTAACTGGTACGTCACTCGTCACAAATATCATCACACCCATTCCCACCCTGGATTCCCTTAAACAGCAATATGGTAAGACCCATGGAGTGATACACCATCACTTCTCCCGGGTTCACTAATCACAATTACATCATACCTTTCTTCCATACAGATAACTTGGAACTCTTTCATTTTTTTATTTTAAACTCCTGGCATTTGCATATTAAAATTTCAACTCCTTCTCAGATGTTCCATTAAATTTCCTAACTCTGTACCTTATATTAGGGCTAAAAATACTTCACACCATCACAATGTTTTTACTCATCACTTTCCCCCAGTATAACTCAAATGGAAACCATTATTTCCAAACAACTTCACATTTATCTTGAAATTATCCCAAAGTCTAATGAGATGTACTTCATTGGTTTTACAATAATTACTAAGCAATCTATTAAATAGCAAGGCCTTAGTATACTGGTAATCTGATAAAACTAAGGAGGGTAAAATTTCAGAAAGACACAATCTAACTTCATTAACTTTACAAATCTGATAAATGTCTTGTACTCTTCAACACGTGTTTCAGAGGGGTTTTACTTAAATCATTAATAACAGCTGCATGTATAATGACAAATTCTTAAGAATTCCTATTTACAAGCAGTGTTTGTAAACCTGAATGAATGTCATGCTGAATAAATCACATAACCCTTCAACTATCTGACAAGCATTAACATCACAGTCACTAGGACCTGCAATGGGACAATCAGTTTGTGTCCCAATATTCTTTAAAGATTTCACATAATTAACTGTTTTCTGCTTAATCCCATCCTGTTCAGCTACAGTCAATAGGCATTTGGTTTGAACTCCCAATTACTATGAATGTGTTACAGGCTTTAATATCAAAAGTCTGTTGTCAGTCTGGGTTTTTGATGTGTTAATAAGTTTCCTTTAATTCGACCATCACAAAACACCCTATCTAGATTATTCAGTAAGTTACAATGGCTCATTCTTGTATTATATTCACAATTTTCCCTTACTATTACTAATCTCCCATCTTAAGACCTTCTATTTCAGCTTCCAGATCTTCTAGATTGCTGCATGTGATGCAGATGTTGCTGTCAGTATCAGTAAAATTTTGGGTGATGTTGTAGAACAGTACCTCCCAAGGTGTGCAGTAGCAAGTCCCTCCTAAATGCCACCCACCACTCAACATCCTGTGACATGTTCAAATAACAAATGAATATTCATGTTGATGTCTTCACTGGCCACATGAATATTCATCAGGTATTCAGGACATTACCTCTAGGGAGCACTACAATTGCCTAATGCTAAAGAAACAGCACTGTAACTTGAAGATTTTTTTTTTTTTTACAGTTTTGCAGGGGGACTGCACCCCCCCAACCCCTGCAAATCAAATATACCAACTCCGAGATTGCACTACACTGAGGAATAGGGTAAATTTCTCATTCTGTGCTGTACCGCGACTATTGTATGCATGATGTCACGGTCAAATTTGCATGGCAGTCAATCATGTATAATTTGCATACAAAATCACAGCCATTTGGCATGTCAATCACACAAGGCATGCCCACTTCTGTGCAGACCGACCGGGGAGGTGCTGTTCTGCAGCAATGCCAGGTTTTGTTAGGTAATACAATACATGTTGCAGTAAAAATACAATATAACAGCCTTTTCCTCTAGAAATTTTAACTAAGAAGTAGCCAACTTGTCCAGTAATACATATATAGTATGTGAAAATGAAAATTACTTGTAATCTAGGCATTACTTTAGTTGAACTGCTAATATTATGTATTCTTCCTCTTGTGCCTACTGCGCCTGTCAGGCACATAGTGCTTCATCACTAAATGCATCTTTGTTTCTTTGCATTGCATGCATAGCATGTGACTGCTCGGTGCTCATGGCACATAGTGCTTCATCATTAGACTCATTTTGTTTCTTTGCGTTTCATGCATAGCACACGACTGCTTGGTGCTCGCAATCACTCACACTGAGTTCCAGTCTAAATAACAAAGCTACTCCAACAGCCAATAGAAACACTGACAGCATGCTCCCCACCTTATTAACAGCAAATGTAGTAAAAAGAATAAAAAGTCTAAACTCTCTTTAAAGCTCTGTTTGCAGCATATTTCTGCTGCTAGCACAGCAGAGTACAAGCCTAAATAACAAAGTTATTTTATATGTGTAGAAAGGGTGCATTGTGCAAGCCTGATTGATGCTGAATGTAAGGTAATAATGACCTGCTTTGATCACAAATAAATTCCATTGTTGACTAACTGTGCTAAGCAAAAGATTTCCTGACCGCTGTTGTCTCATTTTAATCAAAAGATAGGAAGTTATCAACACAAGTTTCAAGGTCCTTAAGTACATTATTATTTTGTAGTGGTGAACTGGCAATGCAGTATACTGAAGAAAGGAGTTGTCTACCAAATGTGATGATACTGCATTTTTTTTACATTTAATTTTAGCTCATTTTCAGCAAGTTAAGAGTTTATGGGGGAGAGTTAGGTTATCAAGAGGGTGACTTAACAATAGCTTCCATTTTGAAATTGTCTGCAAATTTAGTATGCCAGAGGTCCTGGCTCCCTGCCTGTAGATCAGAAAAGTAAATGAGGAAAAGGAGGGGTCCCAACACTGATCCTTGGTCACATTTCTACTTTCTGAGGAGATACCCATGGCTCATACTGTATGGATTCTGTCTTTTCACCAGTTTGCTACACATCATAATCACACATGGATTTGTTTTGAAATCATTTAGCTTTCTTATGATACCAACATGGGGTATGTTGTTGAATGCCCTGGCCAGGTCTAGATACTCTGTGTGCACTGCATGACCACTGTCTGCTGCCTCCGTGACCCTCTTAAACAAGTTAAATAGATTTAATAGGTAGGATCTTCCCTTGACAAAGCCAGACTTTTGATGATCAAGTCTATCAAAGATTCTGATGTCATAGTTTATGGGATCAGTTATAATACATTCCATGGTCTTGGAAATGAGACTGGTCAGGATGTAATTCCCTGGTTCAGTGGTACTGTCACCGTTATACAGGGGCATCATAACTGTAGTGCACCACTCTCCAGGGACAAACCATGTAGCTAAGTTTGGGGTAGACAGTTTGTGGAGTGGGCTACTAAGGGCATGCTTGACACTACTTATCACACTCTGTGGAGGAAGTAGTTTTGGTCTTGTTCTGCACCTTCAATACATGTTCTTTAGTGATAAGAAAGGAGGTAAGAGATTCCAAGATTTGTTGGCTATGGAGAGTAGTCTCAGTGAAGATGTTCTTCGTGTTTCACTGTTGCAGTCATCTCATTTGGGTTATCTGCCTGTAGGTAGCCCTCAATTGGCCTGAATATCAGAGTCTTGGGATTTCTGCGTCGGATGCTTTCACTTTTTCCATAACGTTAGGTCATCAGGGGTATAAAACATGCAGCCAATGCCATTACACCAGTCCTTCTTGCCGTGCGGTGCCCGAAGCAGAAGCAGTTTGCAAGTGCCGGTTGGCCGCCTCCTGAAATTTTCATTTTTCGAGTTTCAGACCTGAAGTCTTCTAAAAGATAAGTACCCCGTTGGGGATCCTTTTTTCTTGCTCTAACCGATGTCAGAAAAAATTAATAATTGTCTTGCCTGTGGAAAGCAAATACCTCACAGAGATTTTCATTTTTACTGCGTCACCTGTTTAGGCCCAGACCACAATGTGCCTCGCTGTCGGTTTTGTGCCTTGTTCAATGCCCGAACTATTTATCGTCAGGCAATTTTTGTAGCTAAATTCTTTCGCTCTCGATCTTCGTACTCTGAAATGGCTTCGATAAGCCATCTGACTACCGAGTTTCTGAAAAAACGCAAGAATAAAGACAGAGACAAACAGCATAGGTCCAAAACTGCTGACAATGCTACCATTAAGCTAGTCGCCAGTCCTCTGGTACTCAGTAAGGTGCTTTTGCAGCCCCTGATACCTGCTTCTACAGATTCGCAGGCCTCTACTGAGACCCATTCGTAGTCCGGTATGCCGCAAGATGCTACTTCGACTATGGAACCTGCGGATGTCTCTACCTTCGATGGGTCCGGAGCTGCTGTGCATCTACCAGCTTCTGTGGGTGTATTCAGGCCTTCCGATTTACATATTAAACCGACGACTTCATTTCAAACCAAAAATAACAAATTTCTCAGGCCTAGAGTTCGCACTACACCTAGGAAACCGATGACCAAAGTGCATTCTCAGGCCCACATGCCACAAAAAGAAATGCTTAGAATGGCTGAAGACCTCATTACCTTAATTAGGTGAAGTCAGCCTTCCCCCTCAAAGAGACCAAGAACTGATTTTCCTTCTGATTCTTATGATCAGGAATCTGATAACTGTGATCCTTCTGACTACCAGGACATACCCTTATCTACCTATGAGGATTCTGATGCAGAGGATTCCATTCCCTCTGCTTCCCCTCCAGAAATTTTTCTTTTGGTGAAACCCTGCATACCCTTAGAGAGCATTTCCGCTGGGAGAGCCAGGACTACTCTCAGTTCAAAAAGAGACTCAGGGAATTTTTAAACTTGCCTCAGCACAGGCCTCTAGCTATCCCTCCTGTTCTGGAAACTGTAGATGATGTCTTCTTGGAGTCCAGCCTTACCCCTGATACTTTTCCTCCAGCTCCCAGGAAACCTGACAGGTACTATAGAGTACCTGACTCTCACAAATTCCTTTTTAAGAATCCTACTGTGGATCCAGAGACCATTTCCCAGGGACCTAAAGGCATTAAGGCTACGACTGCCAAAAATCCTACCCCTTCAGACAGGAATTCTAGGGCTTTAGCCAGATGGGGTAAGAAGGTATACACCTCTGTTACTCTTGCCATTAGGGCCTTAAATTGCCAGTTTCTTATGTTAAAGTATCAGCAGCATATTATGGAGCTAATTAAACAGAAAATGATGTTGATTCCTGGCTGTGCAGAACACAAAGATTTACAAGAGTTAATGCATTCTACTAACCAAGTTGGTAAACATACTTTGCAATGTGGGTTTGATGTCTTAGAAGCATCTTGCAGGGCTGCTGTCACTGGGTCTGTTCTTAGAAGGCATGCTTGGCTTAAGAAACAAAACTTGCCAGATCATGTCAAAGCAAAATTATTGGATGCAACATTAAACCAAGAGCGTTTATTTGATAATAAATCAGAAGAAGTCCTCAAAAGAGTGGAGGAGAAAGCTAAATCTATGCAAACTGTTAAAGATTTCTTACAAGTACAGCCACCTAGATTCAGTAGGCATTGCCCTTCAAAAAACTGGTCTTTTCCAGTCCCTTCCAGGCCTTCTCAGTCCAAGCCCAGGGGCAGCAGACCACCAAGACTTCAGGCTCAGGTTATGCACAGATCTAAGAAATGGAGTGCTCCCACATCCAAAACAGGGAGTAGTAAGCCACCATCCTATGGTAAAATTGCACAATGACTTATCCCTACCTCTTCTAAGCCTTGCCCAAGTACTTGCACCTTTAGGAGGGAAACTTGCCCTGCATACCAAAAACTGGGAATACATTACCCAAGACAGATGGATCTTAAACATTGTTTCCCAGGGATACAGATTCCACTCAATCCCAACCTTAAGCGGATGGCCAGACGTCCCCCCAAACCAGTGGGCAGAGGCCCAAAAGCAAGTACTTTCTCTTCTTAGTATCAAGGCTATTCAGCCTGTCCCAGCAGAACAAAGGGGACAAAGTTTTTATTCCAGACTGTTTCTGGTTCACAGAAATGAAAACTCTTGGCTTCCAATCCTAGATCTGTCTATTCTCAACACCTTTCTGGTGGTTCCAAACTTCAAAATGCTAACACTCCAACAGCTGCTTCCTGTGCTAGCCAAGGACTCCTGGCTAGCAACCCTATACTTAAAAGAAGCCTATCTGCACATCCCCATAAGGGAATCTTGCAGGAAATACCTACCCTTCAGAGCAGGCTGTATTCACTGTCAGTTCTCTGCACTTCCCTTTGGCTTATCTACTATGCCCAGGGTATTCACAAAGTGCCTAGCTCCAGCCATTGCATATTGCAGGCAGAAAAGCATTCAGATTTACCCATACTTGGATGATTGCCTGATTCAGGAGGACAGTCAGGACTTTCTAAAACAGCACCTGGCATTTGAAAAGAGACTTCTAACTTCACTGGGGTACACCATCAACAAAAAGAAATCACAGCTGGTACCCATCCAACATATTGTATTCCTGGGAGAAAGCTTGAACACAACTTCCCAGATGGCATTCCTCACTCCAAAGAAACACATTTATTTGACAAACTACTTCAATCTACTGGCCACCAAAACCCACCTATCAGCAAGAAAAATACAGCAAGCCCTGGGGTTCATGGCCTCTTGTATTCTATTAATTCCATATGCAAGACTGCATATGAGGAAACTTTAGTGGTACCTAAAAAGTCTTTGGTGTCAACATTCTCAGGACCTGGAAACAATGATTCCTGTCATTCCTTACTTAAGGACAGAGTTCCTTTGGTGGGCAGAGGCCTGCAACCACAACAAGGGACTCCATTTCTCTCTACCCCCTGCCACCCAAACCCTAACAACAGACACATCAGACTATGCATGGGGGGCTCACATGGCAGGGCAGTGCATTAGGGCAAATGGAACCCAAAACAAATGCACCTGCATATCAATCAAAAAGAAATGTTAGCTGTACAGAATGCACTGACAGCCTTCAAGGGCCTTATTCCTCCAGGACAACTGTTGGTAAAGACAGACAACACCACAGTTATGTGGTACATAAACAAGCAGGGGGGAACCCATTCCTACCCACTCTGCGGATTAGCCATGGCTCTGTGGAACGCAGCCTTGAGCAACCAAGTGCACCTGCAAGCTCAATTCCTGCCAGGCAAACTAAATTCACTGGCAGACGACTTAAGCCGAAATCTCATGAACCCACATGAGTGGAAACTGGAACCCAAAATATTCAAACTTTTGAGGCACAGGTGGGGGACACCAGTGGTGGACCTTTTTGCTTCCCCTCAGAACTATCAGCTGAGCAGATATTGCACCAGAACTCCCCACAGCCAAGCTTGGAAAGTGGATGCCTGTCCTTCACCTGGGAAAACCTCTCAATCTATGCCTTTCCCCCTCTGCCCCCCCCCCTTGATGGTCCTACTAAAGATCAACCAGGACAAGCCAAGAACTATCCTGATTGCACCAGACTGGCCATGCCAGCACTGGTATCCTCTTTTATGCAGCCTGACAGTGCTGCCACCATGGCACCTGCCTCAGACTCCTTCCCTGCTATCCCAGCAGGCGGGCTAGATTCTGCACCCTCAGCTACAGACCCTGAACCTAGCAGCCTGGCTCATCTTCTGAATTCTTCTCCAGAAACACACAGTAAGCAGTTGCTGGATGTCATTCTTGAGGCAAGGAGGCCTAGTACGAGAAAATCCTATTCGGAAAAGTGGAAAAGATACTGCTCCTGGAGCCAGTCTCAGGGAATGGACACAACTGTGCCCAACTTACCTCATATACTAGATTACTTAGCAGAAATGCTCCACAAAGGCCTGTCCTTCTCTTCAATTAAGATCCATGCCTCTGCCATCTCAGCTCATTATAATACTGAGCCACCCCTTTTTTCTCATCCTCTGCTCAAACAGTTCCTGAGAGGAGCCAAGAATTTAATACCCCCCAGGAGAACTCCCACTCCTGCCTGGGACCTTAACTTTTTTTTGGAAAAGCTCACGCCTCCGCCCTTTGAACCTGCTGTCACAGCTGAGTTAAAATTCCTCTCATGGAAAACAGCTTTACTTCTAGCCATCACTTCAGCAAGAAGAGTGTCTGAATTGCAGGCCCTCATGGCCATGGAACCCTTCATTATCTTCCATGTGGACAGGGTCTCCCTCAGGACTAACCCATCATTTATGCCCAATGTGGTATCTAGTGTGGCTTTAAACCAATCCATTCATTTGCCTACTTTTTTCCCTAATCCTCAGAATAAAGGGGAAAGGATCATGCACTCCCTGGACATGAACAGGCAGCTCAGGTTCTCTCTGGACAGGACTAAGCCTTTCAGAAGATCTGACCAGCTGCTAGTCAGCTTTGCTGTAGGGGAAGAGGGCAAGGCCATTTTAAAGCAAACCATTTCTAAATGAATAGCACACTGCATTCATTTCTGCTACAAGCACCATGGGAAACCTACCCCACAGGGGATCAGAATACATTCCACTAGGGCTACATCAATTTCTACAGCATTCCTCAGGGGAGTCCCTACCAGGGCCATCCTGGAATCTGCAACCTGGAGCTCTGTACACACTTTCACCAGGCATTACCACTTATCTATCTTTTCTAAATCCAGAGCTGGATTTGCCACAACAGTTTTACACGGCCTGATTGCCAGCCGTAATGCTTCTTAACTACCTCCACCCTTCCTTAGCTTTGGTAATCAACCCAAATGTGATGACTGCAACAGTGAAACACGAAGAACATAGTACAGCTGTGTACACTTACCATAAATGTAGATGTTCGAGTGTATTCACTGTTGCAGTCCTGGTTACCCTACCTCCAGCCCCCTGACTTATCTTTACTTATATCATGTGTATTTGCTTTTTTCTGGGGGTGTTCCTTACTATGTAACTGCTTCCAATTTTTGGGGGCACCTGACATCTGGAGCAAGAAAAACTGGTGTAATGGCATCAGCTACATGTTTTATACCCCGATGACCTGACGTCATGGAAGAAGTGACAGCATCCGACACAGAAATCCCAAGACTCTGGTATTCAGGCTGACTGAGGGCTACCTGCAGGCAGATTACCCGAATGTGATGACTGCAACAGTGAATGCACTCGAACATCTACATTTATGGTAAGTGTACACAACTGTACATTCCTGTTCCACTGAACAGCATTTGCAATATGTATATGGTCTGTGAGAGATGCTACAAGAGATGTGAGGCTTTCATTACATTAGGCTCAGAGTGGGCTGTTAGCACAGTTAAAACAGACAGAAAGTACTGATTACATTGCCCACTGCTGGCAGATAATAGCACAGTTTTGGAATGATGACAGCATAGTAGCACACAGGATTATAGTCACCAAATGTGGACTGGGGACAGTACTGAGACAGTTGTTGAGTGGTATGGACAGTCATGCATGTACACTCTAATTCAAATGTGTAACTGCAAGTGCGTATGCATTCTCATGTGACCAAAGAAACAGAAGTTGCTGGAAAAGTTCACCACACCAGAGACATAGGTGCTACTGCAGGAATTTTGCACACTTATAATGCATAAGGGTAAAGCCAAGAAAACCTTCTGTGACCAGGTAAGGCAGACTTGTGTGCAGTGTGTCGACATAATGGGACACTAGTACAGGTGCATCACAATATCATTCATGTTACTTCATGCCAGGACCAAGGCATGGGAAATTGCCAAAGGCAACTTGACCACTGCAGTGGACCAACAGCACACATGCAACTCATGGAGGTGGAGGAGTTCTGGTATCCTTCTCTGGGGAAGGTGAGTGAGAACTGAGCTGGTGATGGCTGCATGAGTGTTTGTAGAGAATGAACCAGGTTAGTAGTGGTTGTGTGCCATTGCTGTAGAATTGTTAGAACTGTGACTTTCACCTGTGAATGGTTTACTCAAGCAAACACAAATGCATTTCTGTCATCCATTGACATTGGAGCTTCAACAGTGACAAGCTGCACCATAAGGTATATGTGTTCCTAGGATATGTACACATTTGGCTTGTAGCAGTCTGTGTATCGCTTGGTTGTGGGAGACACAAATATGATCCAGCATTGCCATAAATGTGTTATTTGTATGCATTCCCTGGTAGAGAATCCAGAAGAACAGGTTAGAATATGCCTGATATAAACATGTCACTGGTGGCTGATAGTGATGGCACTGTGCACATGGTACAGTCTAATAACACACAGCAGCACTGTCAGCAGTGCTAGCAGTGGGTGGTACTCTCCTACCACTCACAACTAAGATGACAGAAGGTAGGCAAGATGATCCTTAAACATCCCCTCTGTTCAGTGCTGGATGTCATGCCCATGTCAGCCCCACCAAAATTCCACAGAAGGCATCAGACTGCTGCAATGCCTATGAAATGGATAAACCCAGCATATGCAAGAGTTATGTAGGTAGCCATTGCTGCTGTGTCTCCCATGATATTCCTAAACCTGGGTGTACCCCTGGCATCAATCAGTGGATGTGCTATTCATTGATGCAGGCACAGGTGGCCACTGCTTACACCATGACAGATGATTGCGCTGTGTGGCCTATTTGAGGAAGTGCAACCACTTCAAGGATTGCAGAGTATCCTACAACACATGTAGAGTGACATGGCATTTAGGAATCTTGTGTAGACATGCCTTTTGGGACAACAGTGGCTGAGTTGGCAGATATTGGTGGAGTCATGTTGATGCTGGCAGCAGTCTACTGTGACTATGTTAGGGGATGGATGAGCATTGTGTGGTCATACACTAGGCTTATGCAGATGGCACACACCATTCCTGTGGAAGCCTCATTGTCCACACATTCTATGACTGCCTTCAACTCTGGGTGTGGAAACCTCCCTTGTTATGGCCAGTGATGTTCTGTCTCCTCTACTGGGACTCCCCAACGGGCAAACCACTAATGGTTCTGTAGTTCAGAACCATTACACTTCAATGTAGTCCAGTTGTGAGCGATAGCTACCCATGGCCATTCACATTGTTATGGCTGCCGACACTTTAATGCCACACTACATGGAGAGCCACAGCAGGTTTCCCATACATGCTCCTGACATGGAATGCCATCCATTGGACCTAATGCCTTCAGTCCAGGGCCATACATTACACCTGATCAGTATTCAACATTTGGAATCTCCAACTTATCACTAGAAGATGCGAACCCTGACTCCTCAAGTCTAGCCATGTGCATACCTATCACATCCAGCAACTGTGAACATTCCACCTATATTAAGTTTGCAACCCTGTCTTTCACTATGCTCCACCCAGCCTGTGCAAATGGTGATGACTGCACCTTGCATTTCCATGTGGAGTGATATCATGACCAGTCACTATAACTGTACTGCATAGCTTGGGTGTGTTCTTGCATGTTCATAGGTTCATAAGTGTGTACTAGGCTAATGGCCCTAGAGCCTTTACAAGCCTAGCCCATAGAAGTGCCCTGGCATTGTGCCGCCTGATGTTAGTTCCCAGTGCCTCTGTCAAGTAGAGCCACTGGAGTGATCCCCCAGGTGAGATTTCTATTTCCCATCCACTCATCAAGATTTCTCTTGAAGAGGGCCAGTGAGGTGCTCTGCTTGACATGTATGGGAAGTCTATACCAGAGCATAGGCAGTCTCTGGGTTCTGAACCTGTCCCTCCAACATTTTCTGTTGATTGTGGTAATGAGGTTGAGGTATCTGGAGCATGTGGTGTGGAGGGATTGGGATTTCTTTAAATGTAGCATTTCTAACAGAGCTGGGTCAGACATGGCTTTGTAAGTCAAGCAGAGATCACCTCTTATTAGACGATATGAAACAGAGAATAGCTAGAGTTTTTTTGAGTCTGTCCATGTATGACATGTGTTTAAGGCCTAGGATCCTCTTCGTGAGGCACTTTTGTGGCCTTTCCAGCTGTTGCATGTGTCTAATGAGGTACATGCCAAATGGGGCATTATACTCGATGACTTGCCTAATGAGGGAAGAGTAGAGAGAGATGATGACCTTTTTCTTCCTGGATGCAAAACCCTTGGTAATGAGATGTGCCACATAGAAGGACTTTCTGACCACAGTAGCAATGTGGTGGTTGAGGGAGAGGTTGCTGTCAATCTGTGCCTCCAGATCTCTTATAACGCCTTCAGTGTTCAGTGGGCTCCCATCAATGTGGTAATCAGTGGGAACTGAGTTTCTCCCAAAGGGGATGATGATGCATTTTTTGGCATTAAGCTTAAGGCCGTGGTTTTGACACCAGTCATTGGTCTCAGTGAGGCCTTTCTGTAGGATTTCTACATCACTTGGGGAGTTAATAATGGCTCCCAGCATGCAGTCGTGTCAAACTTAGTCAGCCAGAGTCTCTCCATGTTGGCCTGGACTTCTGAGAAGTAGATGCCAAACAGGAGAAGACCCAGGATCAATCCCTGTGGGACTCCACTTGTGACTAGTCAGCAGTCTGACTTGGAGTCTACTTTCACACTGTGGGTTCTATCTGTGAGCCAATTTGCAACCCACCTAGTGATATAGGGGTTGATGCCTAGTTTAGCGAGTTTATCAATAATTCTTGAGTGGGGAATGGTATCAAAGGCCTTGGCCAGATTGAGGTAGCCTGTATGAACTGTCTTCCCCTCATCCACAACTCTGGTGACTAACTCAAAGAAGTCAACAAGGTTGAGCAGGCAAGATCTACCTTTCACAAAACCAAACTGGGTGGGATCTAGAGTTTGGAGATTCCCTGTATCCTTGTTAATTAGGTCCATGATGATGTGCTATATAGCCTTACATATCAGACTCGTCGGGCTAATGGGGCGATAATTCCCAGGGTCTGTAGTCGCTCCCCCTTTATGGAGAGGGATGACTGTAGCAGTGTGCCATTCGGTAGGGAAAAAGCCTGAGGTGAAGCTGTGATTGAACAAGGCACACAGATGTGGTGCCAGTTCACTTTTTAGTTCATGTAGAACACATCCAGGGATATTGTCAGGTCCCATGGAAGCTGTATTCTTGGCCTTGGGCATTCCTCCGGTGTTGTGATTGATCTTTTGTGGGGGAAGAGAGGAGTAAGGTTGGCACCGAAACTGTCGACCAGTATGTTGGCAATATCTGTTGGCTCATTATTGGAGGTACCATTGTGCAGTAACTCAGAGCAAACCTGGGTATTACCTTGGAGATTTTTGATATAACTATAGAAGGCTTTGTGGTTGTTTTTAGTGTCTGCCGCAATTCTGCCTTCATAGCTGGTTTTAGAGGTTTTGATGAGGGATCTCCACTTTTTGTTGAGGCTAATAAGGGAGTTTTTCCAGTCTTGGGACTTCACCTTTTTCTCCAGCAGTTTCTTTTCTTCTGTTGTAGAGTTTATTAATGGCAGGGAACCACCAGATTGGTTTCCTTTTTTTGGAGGCGGGCGTCCTGGTTCTGTTAGGTATGGCTAGTTCCATGCATTTATGTACATGTTTGTACAGAGCATTGGTGTATGATTCGGCAGTCGTGCATCTATTTTCCATTGGCATGGGTGCCGTGAAGTTAGCCACCTCTGTTGATAGGAGCCCAAAGTCAGCTTTGGAGAAGTTTTTCATGGTGGTTACCTTTGCGAGGGGTGTGGGTGAGATGTGGATTTCCATAGTGATTAGTTTGTGGTCGGATCTTACCAGGGAGGAATTGACCATTGGTGTAGAGCAGCAGTTGTCGTGTTAGTAATATCCAGGTCAAGGATGTTGCTTCCTCTAGTGGGGGTAAGAATGAGCTGGTCCAGGGCATTGGAATTGATGAATTTCAGGAAGCGTTCGGCCAGTATTGGTGCATGAGTAGTTTTCCCAGTTAATGGAGGGATAGTTGAAGTCAACTAGTATGAGAGTGCTGGGTTAGACCCTAAAAGTTTCCAGGGTGCTTAGGAACATGTGATGAGAGTCTTGGAACATGGTTGGGGACCTATAGCAGGCTACGACCTGAATCACCTTCTTACCCAGTGTTAGTTGTACCTGAGGTATCTCAGATGCGTTATGCTGGGCTACTAGTCTGAAGGTGTGTATATCCTTTATGAATATGGAGACACCACCGCCTTTGGAGCTTCGGCCCATGTTCAGTGGCCAAAAGGTGTGGAATGAATTATAGCCTGGTAGTGCAGGGGTGCTTTCTGCCCTTTAAACCAGGTCTCCGTTACAGCACAAATGCTGATGTTCTCCATTTTGAGGAGTGCTTTGAGCAAATGCATCTTGAGACTGACTTCTAGCGTTGAGCAGCATGACCCTCAGATTGCATTTATTTATAGCTGTTATGATGGTAATTTGACCTTTGCAACATCGCCTAAAAAGGCACTATAGGGGTGGCAAGAGCCTTAGCCAATATCCAGAAACCCAGGGGTGACAGATGCAGGCCATATATGGCAAAGCATCGAGGTCTGTCAATCACATCATCCCAAGCAGACAGATACTGGATACCCTTAGAATGACACCAGAAACTTAGCCAATTGTTGAAGTCAATCATTTTCTTCTTGTACTGCGGTATCATTCTGGGCGATGGTAGGATGCTGCTCAGGGCTAGGATCATACCTGCCTGGGCCACATAACCCGAGAGCTCCTCCATGTCTCTTTTCATGTAGTCCAGGGAGGTGGGTCTCAGGTCATTCACACCCACATCGACAGTGCCAGAGTCATACTTGTTCTTGTTGTAGAGTGACCTGAGTCCGCGTTGGATTCTGGCACCTGATAGACATCTGACTGTTTCCTTCTCCTTATTCAGTCTAGTGAGTCGGACATTAGTGTGCCTCACTATCGAGTCACCTATGATTAATGTATTGAACAAGCTGTTTTGTCTTAGGGACTTAGGATGAGGGGCACACTGTGTAGGTGAGCTATGTGTCTTGTGGTTTGTGCTGTGTTGTGGTGGTCGAATGCATTTCTGCCTTGGAGGTCTCTGCTGTTTGGGTAGATTTCTATTGAGAACCTCCGCAAAGGTGGGTGTATGGTTTGTGTTTTTATATGAGAACTGTGATGGTGGGTGTTCTGGAGGGTTATGTGTTGCATGTGGTGCAGTGCAGGTGTTGACCTTCTCCTGTTGACCAGCTATTCTGGTCTTGGCTTGAGAGTATGTGGCTTCCAATTTGGATATATTAATGCATTTCTCACAAGTCTGAGTGTTGGGCGGTAAGAGGAGAAGGTTGTCTGTGTACATGAGGCAGTTGCTACACTGCCTCAGAATGCCCAAGTTCACCAGATTAATAGGAGAAAGCACAGGGAACTGACCTTTAGACATGCCAGGAGGGATGGTCATTTTTACTGAGTACTGGAGCTGTTTCCTTATGTATCCCTTTTACAGGAAAAATGTCACTCAAGGTGTCTGAGTATGTACAGAGTACTGCCAAACACTTAAGGGAAACTAATACGTAGACCCTGAAAATTTAAGGATGAAGTATTTAGGCAGATATTCTGAAGTTGGAAAGAAATCAAGCAGTACTTACTGAAAAATAAAGAATTACCTTGTTAAGAATAATGAAAAGAGAGGTGTCGCATGAATGGCTACTGCCTGGCTACTATTAATGCTGGTCTCAGCACAGCTTCACTCTGTTGGGATACAGTACTCCTTTGCTTCTTCTCTCACCAGAAGCAAAATATTAGCACCAGTCCCAAGAAGAAAAACAGTGTTAGTTTTATTCTGTGTTGACATTGTCATGGTTCACTGTTGTGGACCTATGCCCTTTCTTCATGAGTGTATAATGTATTGCACCTAGCTATGTCTTGCATGGGGTACTGCTGCAGCCCATTCCTCTAACTCCTTTTCTGAATCCTCCACAGCTGCTGCCAGAGATAGATGTGGCTGTTCTGCAGTGTTACTTCTTAGTTAGGACCTTTATGTTCTTGCTCAGGAACAAGTAGAGTGGATGTCCTGCTGTCTTCTTGAAAGCTTTAGAATGTGCAGACATACTTTAGCTTTACACAGATAATTTACTGACATTCCTAATGGGTGGACATCTACCCAGTCTACAGGGGGGAAGGTGTTGAACTCTGGAAGTCAAGATGTTGAGATATCTGCAGCAGAAATAAGTGGTAAGGACTACAGCAGAATTGATATACTCGTTTATCTACTGTAAGTTTTCTTACATGGTTGTACTTTACATTATTTAGGCAGATGTCAGACTTGCATCATGTGCAAGTTACCTTTCACAGTATACCAAAGGGGCAAGGTAAGCCTTAGCACCAGCCCTTCCTTCATACTAAAGGTGGTCTCTAAGATATTCCTGAAGAAACCCATTCAATTACTAGATGTTCTTCGTGTTTCACTGTTGCAGTCATTACATTTGGGGTAATCTGCTGGCAGGTTGCCCTCAAGTCGGCCTGAATTCCAAAGTCTTGGGTCCTGCGTCAGTTGCTGTCTCCTCTTCCATGACGTCAGGTCATCAGGGGTATAAAACATGCAGCTGACACTATTTTCTCCAGTTTTTTTTGCCGCGTGGTGCCCGAAGCAGAAGCATTTCGCAAGTGCCTGTCGGCCGACTACTGAAATATTTGTGTTTGAGTTTCAGAACCAAAGTCTTCACTAAAGCTAAGTACCCGCTAGAAACTTTTTCTTGCTTTTTACCAATGTCAGAAAAAGTTAATAATTGTATTACTTGTGGGAAGCAAATACCTCATAAGGATTTCCATTTATACTGTATTCCTTGCCTAGGCCCTGATCACAACGTTCCTGGCTGTCCGTTTTGTGCTAGATTTAACCAACGCACTGTTAAGCATCGGTATATTTTTGCATCTAAGTATTTTGGAAACAGATTTAACTACCCAGAAATGTCGTTGGATAGCAATCTGACTACCAGGGTACATAAAAAACACAAAGAAAAGGACAAAGAAAGGCAGTCGAGATCCAAAACCGATGACAAAGCTTCTCCTAAGCCAGTCGCCGGTTCGCCGGTACTCAGTGAGGTGCTTTCGCAGCCCCTGATACCCGCTACCTTCGAGTCGCAGGCCTGTACTGACACCCATGTGGAGTCCGGCGTGCCGCAAGATACTCAAGGTACTGGACCGACGGATGTATCTCCCTCGGATGGGTCCAGGAACTGCTGAGCAGGCACCGGCTTCTGAGGGTGTATTCAGACCTCAACATTTTTATATCAAACCGACAAAAGCTGCAAAACTAAAGGCAAAGACACTTTCTAAAACTAAAAATCCGACGCCTGAGCCATGTGCACAGGCCTCTATGCCTAAAAAAACAGATGATCAAAATGGCTGAAGACCTTATTACCTTGATCAGGGGTACCCATCCCCCTCCAAATAAGAGGCCTAGGCAAGACACTGACTATGAATCTTCAGATCAGGTTTCTATTTCTTCTGGTTCCTCTTCTGATCAGGAATTATCTTTACCTCCCTATGAGGATTCTGATGCTGAGGAGTCTATTCCATCTGCATCTCCTCCTGAGGATTATTCATTTGGAGAAACCTTGCATACTTTGAGGGAGCATTTTCACTTGTTGAGTCAAGACTTCTCAGAAGCAAAAAAGAGGCTCAGGGATTTCCTTCTTCTCCCTCAGCACAAGCACGTAGCCATTCCCCCTGTTTTAGACATTGTGGATGATGTGTTTTCGGAGTCAAGCCTGACCCCTGACTCCTTACCTCCGGCTCCCAGTAAGCCTGACAGATATTACAGGGTCCCTGACTCTCATAAATTTCTATTTAGAAACCATGCTGCTGATCCTGAAACTTTCACAGGGTCCAAAGGGGGTTAAGGCCTCAACAGCAAAAAACCGTACCCTTTCCGACAGAGATTCAAGGGCACTGGACAGATGGGGAAACAATGTTTATACATCTGCAACCTTGGCAATCAGGGCCTTAAACTGTCAATTTCATATGCTTAAGTACCAACAACATGTTATGGGATTGCTGAAACAGAAAATGATGTTGATTTCAGAATGTGCAGAAAATAAGGAATTACAGGAATTATTGCATGCAGCCGAACAAGTTGGAAAGCATACTTTGCAATGTGGTTTTGATTCTTTAGAGGCCTCCTGCAGGGCTGCAGTTACTGGATCTGTGATTAGGAGGCATGCCTGGTTAAAGGAACAAAATTTGCCTGATCATGTTAAAGCAAAATTGCTAGATGCACCTTTACACCATGATTCTCTGTTTGGTATTAAGGCAGGAGAGGTTTTAAAGAAAATGGAAGACAAAGGTAAGTCCATGCAAACTGTTAAAGATTTCTTACAAGTGCAGTCACCTAGATTCAGTAGACCCTGGCCTACAAAAAATTGGTCATTTCCTGTGTCAGACAGAGCTCAAAGGGGCAAATCCAGATGCCCTAAGGGTTCCAGGTACCAGGCTCAAGACTCGTACAGGTCAAAGCAATGGGGGGCATTCACCTCCAAATCTGGAGGAGATAAAGTGAAAACATACAGAAAGCAATCCCAATGACTTCCCTCTGCCTACACCAAGCACTTATCTATTGGCAGCACCCATAGGGGGAAAATTAGCACTTTTTGCTCAAAATTGGCAGTTAATAACCCAGGACAAGTGGATACTAAACATTGTATCACAAGGATACAGATTCCATTTCCACACTCTGCCAATGACAAATGGTTGGCCAGATCTGCCAAAAAAACAATGGGCAGAGGCACAGAAACAGGTTACGTCCCTCATGGATATGGGGGCCATTCAGACAGTACCAGAACAGGAAAAAAGACAAGGTTTTTACTCAAGGCTGTTCTTGGTACCCAGAAAGGACAAGGCCTGGCGGCCAATACTGGATTTATCGATTTTGAACACATACCTGGACATTCCGAAATTCAAAATGCTCACTTTGCAACAGCTTCTGCCCATGCTGGGCAAGAATGCTTGGCTAGTGACTTTAGACCTAAAAGAGGCATACCTGCATGTCCCAATAAGACAGTCATGCAGAAGATACCTCAAATTCAAGGCTGGCTTAATGCATTACCAATTCTCTGCACTGCCCTTTGGCTTATCTACTGTGCCCAGCATCTTTACATAGTGCCTGGCACCAGTAATTGCATTTTGCAGACAAAGAAGTATTCAAATATATCCTTACTTGAACGACTGTCTCATTCAAGCAGAGAACAAGGACAGTCTTCTACGACACCTGGCATTTGTGAAAAGGCTTCTAACATACCTAGGGTACACAGTAAACGAAAAGAAATTACAACTGGTACCCTCTCAAAAGATAACATTCCTGGGTGCAAGCTTGAATACAACTGCCCCATGGCTTACCTCACGCCAGACAAACAAAGGCAACTGACTACTTACTTCAAACTGATGGCAACAAAAAACAAGTCTTCTGCAAGATAAATTCTGCAGACTCTAGGCTTCATGGCATCCTGCATCTTACTAATCCCATATGCAAGACTGCATATGAGGAAACTTCATTGGTACATAAAAAGTTTATGGGGTCAACATTCACACAGTCTGGAAACAATGATTCCTCTCATTCCCTGCCTGCAACAGGAGTTTCTATGGTGGGCAAAGGCCTGTCACCAAAACATGGGACGGCCCTTCACTCTACCCCCTGCCAACCAAACCTTAACAACAGACGCATCAGATTATGCCTGGGGGGCCCACATGGCAGGACGATGCATTCAGGGCATATGGGCACCAAATCAAATGTATCTACATATCAACCAGAAAGAGATGCTAGCTTTTCAAAATGTCCTAACAGCCTTCAAGGACTTACTTCATCCAGGACAACTACTGATAAAGACGGACAACACCACAGTCATGTGGTATATAAACAAGCAAGGGGGCACTCACTCATACCCCCTTTGCAGATTAGCCATGACAATATGGGACACAGCTTTGACCTACCAAATACATCTTCAAGCTCAATTCCTGCCAGGAAAACAAAACACTCTGGCAGACGATTTAAGCAGAAACCTTATGGATCCCCACGAGTGGAAACTAAATCCACAGGTCTTCAGCATGATAACAAAGAAATGGGGGAGCTCAGACATAGATCTATTTGCCTCTCCTCAAAATTATCAACTGAAAAGATTCTGCACAAGGACATATCACAGACAAGCATGGAAATTGACGCCCTGTCCTTCAGTTGGAAAAACCTATCAGTTTATGCCTTTCCTCCTCTGCCTCTTCTACCCAAAGTCCTCCTAAAAGTCAGACAAGAGAAGCCAAAGATGATATTAATTGCCCCGGACTGGCCCTGCCAATACTGGTACCCAGTCCTAAGGAACTTTTCTCTATACCCAGCTTGGACCTTGCCTCAAAAACCACAACTACCGTCCCAGCAAAACAATCAGATCCTGCACAATCAACTACAGACTCTGAACCTGGCAGTATGGCTAATCCTGTAATCATACAAACAACACCTGTCAGTAAAGCTGTGATGGATGTCATTTTGGAAGCCAGAAGGCCTAGTACTATAAAATCTTATGCTGACAAAATGGAAGAGATTCTGTGCTTGGAATCAAGCATAAGGAACTGATACAGCAGAACCAAATATTTCTCAGATATTACAATACTTAACTGAGATGCTTGACAAAGGCCTATCTTTCTCATCAATCAAAATACATGATTCTGCCATTTCGGCTCATTACAATACAGAGCCACCAATCATTTATCATCCTTTACTAAAGTAGTATCTTAGAGGAGCCAAAAACTTAAGGCCTCCTTGAAGATCACCCTTACCTGCATGGGACCTCAATTATGTATTGGAAAATCTCACCCTGCCTCCATTTGAACCAGCTGCTACCGCTGATATAAAGTTCGTATCATGGAAGACAGCTCTGCTGCTAGCAATTACTTCAGCAAGAAGAGTTTCAGAACTACAGGCCCTCATGGCTGTAGAGCCTTTTATCATATTTTACCCAGGCAGTGTGTCTCTGAGGACAAATCCTACTTTTATGCCTAAGGTCATTTCCAGTGTGGCTCTTAACCAAACAATTCATCTGCCAACTTTTTACCCAAATCCGCAGAACAAAGGGAAGAGAATTCTGCATTCCTTGGATGTACACAGACAGCTAAGATTCTACTTGAGCAGGACTAAAGCTCTAAGAAAAACTGAGCAATTACTAGTGTCATATGCAGGATCAGAAGGAAAGGCTATTTCAAAGCAGACAATTTCAAAGTGGATAAGCCATTGCATCCGTTTCTGCTACTTACACCATGGCAAACCTGTGCCCAAGGGCATTAGGTCTCACTCCACCAGGGCTGCAGCTGCTTCAGCAGCCTTTCTCAGAGGAGTACCAACCACGGACATTCTAGAGGCTGCTACTTGGAGTTCTGTTCACACCTTTACAAAGCATTACCATTTGCCTCTCTACTCTAAGTCCAGGGCAGGGTTTTCCACTGCAGTGCTGCAGGGCCTTATAGCCTCACATAATGCTGTTTAGCTCTAGCCTTCCAACCATAGCTTTGGGATTCTACCCAAATGTAATGACTGCAACAGTGAAACACAAAGAACATAGTACAGTTGTGTACACTTACCATAAATGTAGATGTTCGAGTGTATTCACTGTTGCAGTCCAGGTTACCCTCCAGCCATCCCCCTGTCTTTCTAGAGTTTATCTTTCCTTCTCTATCTTCTACAACCTATGTGGTGTATTTGCTTGTAGATGAAGGTAAACTTATATTGATGCATGTATATATATAAATATTTATAATATGGCTACCTTTTTGAGGGCACCTGACATCGGGGGCAAGAAAAACTAAAGAAAATGGTGTCAGCTACATGTTTTATAACCCTGACAACCTGACGTCATGGAAGAGAAGACAGCAACCGACGCAGGACCCAAGACTTTGGAATTCAGCCCGACTGAGGGCAACCTGCCAGCAGATTACCCAAATGTAATGACTGCAACAGTGAATACACTCGAACATCTACATTTATGGTAAGTGTACACAACTGTACTTTCTCATTCCCAAGCCAGAGAATAAAAAGAGAGAATTGAGAATTTTGCAGTAGTTGTTGGATGTTTACTGAGAACTGAAGTAGTACATATAATCAGGGAATTTTGTCCCTTCAAAACAGGGCAGGCCAGTCTCAAAGCAAACACTCTCCAAATGGTTTTCCAAGTGCATCCTCTTTCTGTTAGAAAATTTTGCTAGAGCTCCTGCCACATCAGTAGACTGAAGAATACCGTTACTCATAGCATTTGTAAGGTGGCTACTTGGGCCTCCATTCACACCTTTTCCAAACATTGCCAGCTAGAGCTGCAGTCCAGGAATAGAGCAGTTTGGCAGTGTATTCTACAAGGCCATCTTTGAATACCCAAACCCTGAGGTCAGAGGAGCAAAGGAGGAACTTGATAACCATCTTTACATTGGTTTCCTCTACCTTTTTCTGGCATGCTTTGGTAATCTTCTTTTTTATTTCTCCAAATCTTTTGGGTTTCTAATACTATGATGGGAATGGACCCCATTCCTAAGTCAAATTACAATTAAATTTCATGAAATTAGTATTGTTTGATGTCAGCCAAAAGTGCTCTTCACAGTAACCACAATGTGCCCAATAATGACTCCTTCTGCAATTCATATGGGGTTACGTTGATTGGTAACATATCTAAATACAATTGTAGATTCTTTTTTATAAGACCCATTGCTCCTACTACTTTTGGAATTGTCTGGGTATCTTTCTTCCACGTTGCTCTCGTTTCTGCCGGCAGATCCTGATATTTTATGACTTTGTGTCTCTCTGTACGTAAGACATTGTAGTCACTGGGTGTAGCGATTTCAATGATCAATGCTACTTTTGTTTTCTTTTCTTGGACCACTATATCCAGTTTTCAAGCATCTATCTTTTGACCTGTTGGTAATGGGTGATCCCATGTGATATAAACTTAATCATTTTCTGTGATGCTTTGTGGCTCATGTTTCCAGTGATTTTGAGCCACTTAATGTTTGCACAATCCCCAGTGCAACAGTCTTGCCACATTATTATGCCTTTCAGTATACAGTCCTTCTGCCATTAGTATGTCACAACCAGCAACAAGGTGTGCGACTGTTTCCAATTCAGTTTTACAAAACATACATTTGTCTGTTTCTCCCACATGTTCAATGGACTTTGTAAACCAGAGTGTACGTAGCCCATGATCTTGGGCTGCCAATATTAACCTTTCATCTCTTGGTTTAAATTTGCTTCACCTTAACCATTCCTGCATATGTTCCTGATCAACATGAGGTTCTTCCAGAAGTTTTCTATGCTTGCAACTATATCCGTTTTCCACATTTCTTGCCTTCTGATCTGGTCCTTCACCTTGTATTCTTTCATTTGTTTTTTGGCACATTCAGTTGCTGCCTGCTATTTTTCTACTTCTGGTTTGATTTCCATTCCTGCTTGACACCAATATGCTTCTGCTAAATTAAGCAGAGAAGTCATCTTAGATTTATTCTCCTCATGTTTCAAAACTTTCACTACATTTGGGTCTTTTGAGGTCAGCAGATATGTATGGAGTCCCACAATAGCAGATCTATACATGTAATCAATTTCAAGGAGGCCCATCCCTCCTTTGGAACTGGGAATGTATAATCTTGGTATACACTGATTTTTATAAATCATTTGGTGAGTATGAAGCATCCTTATTGTTTTCCTGTCTAATCTATCCAACACGTTTTGGGGCCAGTCAATCACTCCAAAACTGTAAGTTAGGACAGGAAGAGCAAATTGGTTTATAGCTTGGGTTTTGTTCCAAGATGTCAGCTCTGCTTTCAGAATTAATTTAAGTCTTCTAAAGTATTTCTTACTAAGTTTTATTCGCATTTGTTCATGTTTTATTGTTGATCTTTCATCAATCCCCAAATATTTATACACTCCCTCTTGCTCAAGTTCTTTTATACCACATTCTTGTCCCAAACTGATGTTTTCCTGGGGCTGCAGTTTTCCTGCTTTAAAGGTTGCTTTTGCACACTTATCAAGACCAAATGACATTCTTATATCATCTGAAAAAGTTTTGACAACCTGCAGCTGTGCTTTCAGTTCCTCATCTGATGAGCTATACAGTTTTAAATCATCGACAAAGAGAAGATGAGAAGTCTTTACACTGTTGTTTTCTTGTAGCTAACTTGTAGCCATGGCCTAAGCTGTTAAGTAAACAGCTTAATGGGTTAATGGCAAGGCAGAATAGCAATGGTGACAGAGCATCACCCTGGAATATCCCCCTTTGAATTTTTATATCTGGGATAATAATCTGTCCTTTACCATGGCTTAATTGCAAAGTGGTCTGCCACTGTTTCCTGGTCTCTGTAATGTACTTGATCAGTGTAGGGGGTATCTTATACATTTTTAAGCACTCTTTTATCCATGAATGTGGGATACTATCAAATGCTTTTTATAGTCAATCCATACCATACTTAAATTCTTCCCCTTTTTGCAGTTCTCCAGTATGACTTTTAACAATAAATGATCCTTTGTTCCGTATGACTTTCTTTTATTGCCCTTTTATTCTACTGCCATAATTGAGTTTTCTTGTAAATGTCTATAAACTCTGTCAGCATCAGTTCCCTTGTATATAGTTTATACATCATCAGAACGCAGGTTATTGGTCTATAATTTTTAGGGTAGCTTGCAGGTTCACTCTCAAGTAGGAGCATTGTTTTGCCTGTTGTTAGCCAGGTTGGTGTCTGTTCGGGGTGCTCATATAAATGGTTCTTACTCATGCCTAAATCTTCATGCAAAGATGTTAATACTTTCAACCAAAAGTTAGGTACTGCATCTGGGCCTGGGGTTTTCCAATTTGAGGCTTTTCTTAACTTTGTTTCAATCTCTCTGGCTGTTACTTCATCCCATTTTATATCCTGTACCTTTAAACTTCTTATTCTTTTTCTTCTTCTATCCATTTAGCATCTTTGTTATCTTCCACGGGATCTTCATAAATACTTTCCCAAAATGCATCTATTTCCTCTTTTTTGGCAGTCTTTCAATTCATTTTAACTTATTTCACAGTTCTCAATTAAACCTTTTTCGGTCATCAATAAATTGCTTATTTTGTACTTTTCATTTATATTTCTCTGTGTATCTTCCAAGTTTTTCTGCCTGTGCTGAAATTTTTAGTATGTTTGCAATTGTACATGATAGATTCTGATCCATTCTAATACTGTGCATTCCTTTTATCACCTCTATCTTTCTTAGCATTTTTATTGATTTGTTCCCCCTTCTATACTCTTCTAACAGTGACACTTCTTGTCTTAATTGCTTTATAGATTTCTGTATTCGATACTTCCATGATGGTATTCGATTTCACCCCTTCCTTTCCCTCGCTATCCTGTGTTCTTGTGGTAGAACTTTATCAATTAATAATTTAGCAGCACAGTAATATATCCTGTTTACTTCTGTTATATCACACGGATCTCTATGGACAGTCCTAATTCATCAGCAGCAGCCCCCTTTTTCCCATTTTTCTACATGGGGTCAGGCTATCGTGTTAACTGTTGCCAACTCTCTCTATTCAGTGACACACTCCTGCCTTCTTCGACACTCATGCCTGACTGTCGCAGATCTTCTTTCACACAATCCATCCACCTCTTTGCTGGACGTCCTCGCTTCCTCTTACCTTCTTCCTGGCAGGTTTAAAACATTAGCAGGTCATCTGCTCCCAAGAATCTCCTTCTGAACCAACACATCACAAACGTATACCTCTTGTTTGCAAGAATATTTTTACCAAGTCTCATAGGAGTATGGAAACATTTGTGCAAACTTATCTATGGAAAAATTCTAAATTTTCTTGGTTTAGGTGCATCTCTAGGATTAAGACATTTCACTGCAGTGATAATATATTTTATCTTTATTTAGTTGTCAATTCTATGCTTATGCTAATCATATTGATTAGCATATTGAGCCAAAGTGACTCAGTTGGGAGAGCGTTAGACTGAAGATCTAAAGGTCTATGGTTCAATCCTGGGTTTTGGCATGGAAACCTTTGTGGCGCAGTGGTGCAGCAGTACCATTGTCACCTCACAGCAAGGGGCTCTTAGGTTCAATTCTCAGCTGGGGTGCCTTCTGTGTGGAGTCTGCATGTCCTCCCTGCGTTCATGTGGGTTTCATCTGGTTGCTCTGGTTTCCTCCCACGTTTCAAAGACATGCATCTGGTGCGTTTCTCCCCAGGCCTCCATGAAGATTGGCTTTCTTCCAAGTCGGACTTTCCTGGTAAACAAATGTTAAATAAAAATAAAAATATTGAGCACTGCTACAGTAGCCTTAGTTGTCTGGGTTACATCCTGACAAATATATAGCAACTGGCCAGCTTCCAAAACATCAGTGCACCTTCCACATACTCAGACCATCAGTCAGCTCAAATTGAGCTGAATAAAAAGGCAGGTTTGGGTGCCATGCCCTTCAGAGCTTTACTGCTCCTGAAGAGTACATTCTTCTGAGACTTTCGATGATCAACAATCTGCTTGTGCTGTTCCTTTGCTGGGCAGATCAGTTCCCTTTGTGGAAAAAAAAATCATTTTAAAAATTGTTTAATAACATTTTCCTATTCAAGAAAGTTATTTTAAAGCTAGGAATTTGTGTTTTAATTGACTGTCACAAGACTGTATTTTACTTTTATACAATTGAGCTGTTTTTTTTTTCCTGTCAATTTAAAAGTTGCTCACAGTATTCAAAAAAAGTTTTTTTCTGTAGAAAATTGTTTATTTTACTTTTTGGCACTGGCAATGTGTTTTAAAGTGCTTTTTACATGTTTTTATGTGAAAAAGTGACTTTTAAAGACTTTACATTTTACCAGCTTTTGCTGCTCGTTTTTCCCTTGGAAAGAGGCACCCGTTTCAGCTTGACAATGGAGCAAACTGTCAGTTCCACAATCAGTCCTCCTTCCAGCAAAAAAAAAAGAAAAGGTTAAGCAAACAGTTTTTGCCACCACAGCAGGCTAGCAATTTGCCTAGCCACAGGTGAGTCACTCTGCTGTGGCCATTAGTTGTACCTCAGATTCATCTGGTGTAGCACCTACAGCCACTGTGGACCTGTGGTTAGCTATGCCCTCTACACTTGTTGGGGTCCCCTCATTGGGCAAGGAAGAACCACTCTTGTCAGTCCTAGGAAAAAGAACAGGGAAGATGTCCCTGTTTTGTCAAAATGTTGTGCTCTGCCCTGTGCTGCATTAATAAAACTGTTGAACACATTTTTCCTATCAAAAGTAGAGAAGGCTAAACATATATCTACTTCTCCTCAAATTTCCTTAGACAGAGTAGTTTACTGTGTCTGGCTCAGGGTTTAATTCAGGCTATTGATTCTTCTTATAAAATAGTTTCTGGTAAAGCCTCTTTTACTGTACAGATTCAAGATTCTGAACAGGCATATGAAGGATCAGATGCAGACTTTTCTCCTCAGATTTCATATTCAGATTTGGGAGAAGACCTCAGTCTCCGAGTCCCCTTGTGGGGGTTTCTTTTTCTCTTATACTGTTTCCACAATGTGCCAGAGTTTTAAGTTTGAGAACCTTGAGGTTTCACAGTCCCTCAGAAAGTACTATGAGCTCTTACTGAAGGAATTTCCAAAACCTGCAACCATTCCTACAGTTCTGTCAGCTTTAGAGGATGTGTGTGTTACTTCCTACAGTTTTCCTGATAGTTGCCCAGAAATCACTAAAAAGGCAGATAGGATGTATAAATTTCCTCAGTCTTTTAAGTTTTTATATATTCTTTTCAAATCTGACCCAGCAGATATAGCTTTCGTTAACCCTACTGCTGCTAAACATTTAGTTAATTCCAATCCTACTCTTTCTGACAAGGATGGGGAGATTATTGATAAGTATGGGAAACAATGTGCATGCTTCTGCAACTTTGATTTTCATAATTTTGAATTGTCAGGCTCATATGTTAAAGTTTGTTCTGACTAATTTTGAAAGTATGAGGAATGTTTTGTCCACAGTGTCTTCTTGCAAGTAAAAATCTGATCTGATGTTGTCCTTTTCATTATTCCTCACTTTTGGGTTCAGATCCAATCCTTGGATCCGACTTGACCACATGCTACACACTTCGGATCCATCTCTCGAGCTCCTCCCTCTACCCATAATGTTCCATTCCATCTCCTTTACCTCAGATCTCATTTGCCACCGTCATGTTTAGACATGGGTCCCACTCTTTTTCTTCTTATTATTGAGTTCTAAAATTTCTGCAATTTTTTTCATAAACCGTAACATTTTTTCTTACAACCTCCTTCTTAGCCGTCACTGGCATTAGGGATTTTTTGACCCTCCTATTAACCTTTTTCTAATAAGTAGTTTTTCGTACTATTGCTGGTATATTTTTCCCTTTATCTACTTTAGAAGGTGTCTTCTTTACATACCATAGTTGGTATTTTTACCCTTTGTTTCTGATAATTACATCTTACTCTCCATGTTCTAGGGTATTTCTGTTTATTACCTTTGCTGGTAAATTATTTTTTAAGTAACTTTCTATTTCTTCTTAAAAAAAATGTTGTTGTTTACTTTTCTGTGATTGTCCTTACAAGGTTGGTTCTTCTTTTCTGTAACTATGTCGGACAAACCAACAGTTTTTTAGAAATACAGTTGTTGTGGGCATAAGATCCCAAACTCAGATGCCCAGAAGGGGTGTGTTTATTGCCTTGATCCTGACCAACTAAATATGGCCTGTACAGTATGCTCTACCTTTAACCTGAGAGCTTTGGCTGACAGGTGTAATAAGTTTATTTTGAAAGGTTTACTACATGCTTCTTCATCTTCTGGGGCTAAACCCCCCTCAAAATCTGGCAAAGCAGCTTCCTCAGAGCCCAAGAAAAAGTCTCTGCTGAAGTCCCTCGGTCTTCTTCAGAGCCTAGACAAAAAGTCAGAAAGATTATCGATCTGACACCTTTGGATCTGAGAGCTCTTAGCCTGCCATTGGATCCAAAGCCTTCTTTGGATCCAAAGGTTTCGGCTGCAGTAGTTATCTCCTCATCTGCAATGACTTCCTTGTTGGATCGTTCCTTTGGATCTGAGGCCAAGTACACCTCACAGGAGCAGAACACCTGAGTTCATGGTAAACCCCATTTCACCCTCCTTGCCTGCACAATTGTTTCAGACTCCTAAGAAACATTCCAGGACCCCTTCCAAGGTGCCTTCTAGGTCCTCCAGAAGTTTATCAGAGGCAGATGTGGATAGGATGATGTGGAAGTCCTCAGGGCTCAGATCCAGATTGGGGGGGGGGGGGGTCCTGCCACCTCCGTCCCCTACCTGATCCATGAGTGTACATGCTAAGTCCATTCTAGCTCCTTCTCCAATCTGACCCGTGCTTTTGGAGCCCCAGGATCTGAAATCCCTTTGAGGTTTGGCTTTGGATCCACAGAAGGTTTCTTCCTCCACTTCAACTGCTTCTCTGATGGGTTCTTCTCCAATACCCTCGGATCAGAATGGGTCTCTGAGCTGAAGTGTCAGAGTTGCGTCCGACGGGGTGGGTTCTGCTCCAGTGTTGTTAGATCCATCCCTACCCCTTGGAGCTTTGGCTCTAGACAGTTCAGGTCCAGTTCTTCCATTGAGGTCAGATCTGGGGGTGGTCATGATCTACTTTTCTTGGAAGCTTTGCCTCTGACAAGGTGGGGTGGCTTCTCCTGTGCCCTTGGCCTTCCAGGTGATAGAAAGGCTTTTTTTCTCCAAAGAGAACCGTTCTTTCTTATTTTGGATCATGCCCCTTTACTTCCATGGTTTCTGAGCTCTGAGTCAGTCAAGCCTATTCCACAGTAACAGCCAGTTCCAGCAGGCCTCCAGACAGTTCCAGTAGAGGAGCTTCGCCCTCTACCGACACCTATCCAGAACATACCGTGGAAGAGGTTCCCCAGAAGAGGACATGTAAGAGGAGACACATAAACTCACCCTTGGAGTTTCTCACAGAAGACACAGATTTTGATGAAGGAGAAGGATCCCCAGATCATTACCAGATGATGTCTCCTTTGGAGATGTTCTAGAAACCCTGAAAAAGAAAGGTGGTTGGTCATCCCAAACTCCTTCTCCTGAAGAATCTGTGTTCTTGGAGGCTTTTGGTTCTGGCCCGTCTATATTTTGTGCCCCCCCGCCCCCGGCAGATGAACTAATTAATCTGGTTTCCTGCCAGGGGTGGAAGGAGCTGGATGCTGTCGAGCTCATTCCCAAATGCCCTGACAAATTTTTGGCACCACCTGAAGAGAGACCCCACTGGAGCAAAGAACTCCCAGTTGACACTATGGTGGTGGTGGCAGCCAAAGAGCTAGCAGATAAGAGCTGTACTATCCATCTACCCAATAGAGAGGACAGAGTGTTGGACAGATTTTGAAAGTGGGTGTTTGCCTTCCTTCGCACTGAGGTCAGATAACTATCTGGTGCATTTTGCTAGACTTCAGAGAGATTTGACTAAAGAACTTTCAAATACCCTCTCAGAGTCTATGCCTGCAGAGGATTTTAAGAGAGCATCCAGTCAACTGGCCACTCTTTTATCCATGTCAAAAGCTTTGATGAGGTTAATCTCTCATACAGCTGAAGGTACCTCACGAGCAGCCGGTTCAGGCATCAGTTTCTAAAGTCACCCTAGCTAAATGGATTACAGCCTGTATCTTATGGATTTACTTTACAAAAGGTATGACATTGCCAAAACCTCCCCAAGCACACTCTAATAGATCTATGGCTACGTCATCAGCCTTTTGGTCAAGAACATCTATTGATGACATTTGTGCAGCAGCCATGTGGTCCAAGGGTCATCTTTGTCTCACATTACAAACTGGATGTCATATCTAGAAGTAGATACTTCTCAGGTTCGGCAGTACTCTGGAATATCCTTCCTTTTGGGCCACCCAAGCTGAATGTAGCTGGGGACTGTATCCCAAAAGTGAGGAAGAATGAAAAGGATAACATCAGCTTTATAAGTTGTATACTCATCATAATTAGGCATGTATGTTGTCCATTTTCATTATTCATCAACTCCCCTCCCATCCATCCCCCATCCTTTTTCTTCTGGAGGGATCTGTTGGACTGAGTTTGGGAATTACATTTCCAGGTTTGAGCCCTATCTCTTCTGTCTTCCTCTATTATTAGGAGATAGATCAGCAAACTCGATCTGAGGTAATGGGGATGGAGTGGGGCATTATGGGTAGAGGGAGGAGCTCAAGAGTTGGATCCGAGGTCTGTAGTATGCAGCCGAGTTGGATCCGAGGATTGGATCCGAACCCAAAGTGAGGAGGAATGAAAATGGACAACACAGATGCCTAGTTATGGTGAGTACATAACTTATAACTTTAAATAATTTAGATTCTTCTGTTGTACAAGTCACTACTCATTGTTTACAGTGTGTGCATCTGCGCTTGTTTCTCACCTTTCCTGTAACTAGTCTTGTCCAGATACAGATTTGCTGTAACCAGGACAGTTTGTAAGCTTCTGAGTGGTGCCAAATTCTGCTCTTCAATTTTTCCCTTAGATCTGCTAGTTATCTCCTCTCCAGCACTTTTACTAGCTTATTAGTCTAGCAATTTATCAGACTTCTTGCAGCAATTATTGTTTCACACAAAAGTGCTACCAGCACTAAACGTCCTACAAGGAAACAGCTCCAGTGCTTATTATTAATGCCCACTCCTCCAGGCATGTCTAAAGGTCAGTTCCCTGTGCTTTCTGCTATTAACCTGATGAACCTGGGCATCCTGAGGCAATGTAGCACCTTCCTCATGTACACTGACAACCCTCTCCTCTTACCTTCCAACATTCAGACTTATAAAAGATGCACTTATATATCCAAACTGGAAGCCACGCACTCTCCAGCCAAGACCGGAGTAGCTGATCAAGAGGAGAAGGTTAACTCTTGCACCACACCACATGGAACATATAGCCCTTCAGAACACACACCAGCACTGCCTTCACATAAAAACACAAATCACACACCCACCTTTGCGGAAGCTGTCAATAAAAATCTACCCAAACAGCAGAGACCTCCAAGCCAGGAACACACTTGACCACCACAACACAACACTAATCATGAGACACATAACTCTCCTAAACAGTGTACCACTCAACCAAATCCCGTAAGGCAAAACAGCGTGCCCAACACACTACCCATAGGTGACTCGATAGTGAGGCACACTCATGTCCCACTCACTAGGGTGAATAAGGAGAAAGTAACAGTCAGCACCCTGTCAGGTGCCAGGATCCGCCACATAGCGCATGCACTCAGGTCCCTCAACAACAGGTACAAATATGACTCTGTCATTGTACATGTAGGTATGAATGACCTGAGACATACCTCCCTGGGCTACATGAAAAGAGACATGGAGGAGCTGTCAGATTATGTAGCCAAGGCAGGTATGACCCTAACCCTGAGTAGCATCCTACCATCACCCAGAATGATAGCACAGTACAAGCAGAAATGACTGATTTCAACAACTGGCTAGGTTTCTGCTGTCATTCTAAGGGGATCCAGTATCTGTCTGCCTGGGATGACATGATGGACAGACCTCGATGCTTTGCCAGAGGTGACCTACATCTGTCACCCCTGGGCTTGCCACCCTTATAGTGCCTTTTTTAGGCAGTGTTCCAAAGACCAAATTACCACCGTAACAGCTATAAACATATTCAATCTGAGGGTCATGCTGCTCAACGCTAGAAATCTAAATCTCAAAATGCACTCACTCAAAGCACTCCTTAAAATGGAGAACATCGACATTTGTGCTGTAACAGGGACCTGGTTCAAAGCAGCAGAAAGCACCCCTGTACTACCAGGCTATAACTCATTCCACACCTTTCAGCCCCAGAACTTGGACCGAAGCTCCAGAGGTGGTGGTGTTTCCATATTCATAAAGGATGCACACACCGCCAGACTGGTAGCCCAACATAACGCATTAGAGATACTTAAGGTGCAGCTAACATTGGGTAAGACAGCGATTCAGGTCGTAGCCTGCAATAGGTCCCCAACCATGTCCCAAGACTCATACTCCACGTTCCTAAGCACCCTGGAGAATTTCAGGGTCCAACCTAACACTCTCATACTGGGTGACTTCAACTACCCCTCCATTAACTGGGAAAACTACTCGTATACCAATACACTTACCCAACGTTTCCTGGCATTCATTAATTTCAATGCCGTGGACCAGCTCGTTCTTACCCCCACTAGAGGTAGCAACATCCTTGACTTGGTCATTACTAACATGGGCGACCGTTGCTCTACTCCAGTAGTCAACTCCTCCCTGGTTAGATCCAACTACAAACTAATCAGCTTGAAAGCTATTTCATCTCCATTATTTTATCCATCATTTTCTTTGTGAAAACAGAGAAGTGCCTTTCAGGAAATCTTTCCCTTGAGGTGTCCATAACTTGATTTTCTGCACCCGTTGAATGGTTGCTTCTGTGCTCATCACCTTCTACTGCCTCCATTTTTGGTTTTCTCTATTGCAATTCATCTTATGTCTGTCAAAGGTCTTTGTATATTTTTAATCCCGGTAGATAGAAGACTTGAAGTAATACTGGAAACAATAACTTGAAATAAAATTTCATTTCTCTGCAGTGCTTTTTGAAAGAAAGAAAAGCATTTATGTGAAGTTGTTCTGTCTCAACGTTCATTCTTACTGATGGATTCGGAGCCGATCCCTCGGCTCTGAGTCGGCCTACTACAAAGCTCGAGGTCTTCAAATAGCTCGAGGCCTAGTCCCTATCCCATGATGCACCTAGAGTTACCTCAGATCTAGTCTGCCGCTGCAGCAGATCGGAGGTTCTCACTAGCTTGGGCCAGTAAAACCTTACTTTTTCAAATGTGTTGATTATTATATTGATAAGTGTTATTAGTAGTAGTTTTAGATACTTTTATAAGCTCTTATAGCTTCATAGTGTATTTCCCTTTTTGTCACAGCTTATAAAATTTAGATAAGGTTTATTGTATTTATAGTGTGCTTAGTTAGTGACCTTTTGTCACAGTTTAGAATATTAGATAAGGTTAGTTTAGTGTGCTAATTAGCAGCTATCTTTATTGCTATAGGTAAAGTCTGCTTAGCATTAATATTGTGTGCTTTTAGACAGAGTTTTCTGTCACAATTTAATATTTTATCTCTGTTTAAGATAAATACGTGTGTGTGTGTGTGTGTGTGTGTGTGTGTGTGTGTGTGTGTGTGTGTGTGTGTGTGTGTGTGTGTGTGTGTGTGTGTGTGTGTGTGTGTGTGTGTGTGTGTGTGTGAGACTTGAGCCTATATTTTTAAAGGGCTTTTTTAACTGTGTTACTGTTCAAATTTTTAGAGAGTTCAGTGTGACAGTAATTTGGTTTGATACTGTGTTTGGTAAAATATGGCTGACCAAGACAAACATCCTAAGTCAGGATTTATAAAGTGCCCCAAATGTGGCCAAAAAATGTCTGTTACTGACAGTCATGTCAAATGTGTGTATTGTTTAGGAGCATTACATTTACAAGATAGCTGCTCCATATGCCATTCTTTCCCTTTCAGGGTTCTCCAGGAGAGAAAAAGGAAGTTGATTGATAGAGGTTTGCTAAAACCCTCTTTCCAAGAAGCTTTGAGTGACCAAGATGGATCCAGCAAGTCCTCAAAGTCTTCTAAGACTTCTGAGACTAAAAAACCAAAAAGTCTTTGACGTTGGCTCCACAGACATCGGAGCCAACCATCTTATCTTTTTGGAGCTGGTCCCCAGTCCTGGAACTGGTATCCGAAATACCCAAGTCTCCTTTATTACAGTCAGTACCACCTTCGATCCATTCATCTCAGTCTTCTATTAGCCTTTCTGATCTGGATGTGGATCGTGTGGTGCAGAAGCTTTTACAGGCACCGGCCTTTGCAAAAATGTTATCGGCTCCAACCCAACTTGCTTCGGAGCCGAAGACCCTTATGCCAGCTACAACTCTTCCTCCTCCAAGCCATACTGGTCCTTTGGAGCCGGAGGAGTTGGACTTATTGATTGTGGGCCTTCGGAGATGACACCTGCTGCAGTGTTTTTGGCTCCGTTTACTCTGACGTCCTCCGTGTCGATCAAGGATTCTAGGAGCTGACACTCTCTGGTCGGGTCCAGGGAGGATAGTCGGACCGACTTGTCAGTTCTGACTATGCCTCTCGGGGCTTCGGCTCGGATGAGCTCAGCTCCTACCTCTGGTTTGGAGCCCTCTGTCCTGGTGGACAGCTTGGCTGCTCCAATTCCCATCATAGCCAGGTTCCATAACCTTTCCAATGAGACTAAGCAAATTCGCTTATCCTTTCATAAATCCTCTATGAGTGAACTATACCTTAGCAAATGGAAAATTTTTCTATATGGGCCTCTAAACACAATATTGATACTTACCAAGTCCCTATGGCTTTCATCTTAAAGTTTTTGACCATGATTTTCAACAAAGGAGCTGCAGCAGCAACAGTTCGTGTTCAACTTGCTGCCATTTCGAATTTTCATCTTGGATTCAAAGCATTGAATATTATGTCACATAAATTATCCAAAGCCTTTCTCAAAGGGACCTTTCATCTCAGACCACCTGTGAAATCTCCCTATTCCCCATGGAATCTAAATTTCATGCTTTCCTGCATTATTCTTCCTCCATTTGAACCAGCTTCCTCATGTGACCTCAAATTTTTGTCATGGAAAACTATCTTTTTAGTAGCTATTACTTCTGCCTGCAGAGCGTCAGAGCTTCAAGCCTTGTCCATTAAGCCTCCTTACTTGATCTTCCATGCTGACAGTGTCTCACTTCGAACAAACCCCTCCTTTTTGCCTAAGGTTTGCACTGAAACTAATATTAACCAAATTATTGATTTGCCAGTTTTCTTCCCCAGTCACTCCAACAATCTAGAATACATGCTGCACAAACTGGATGTTCACAGACAGCTCAAATTTTACTTGGATAGAACAAAACATTTTAGGAAATCGGAACAGCTTTTTGTTTCCTTTTCAGACTCTAGGAAAGGTATGCCAGTGGGTAAAACAACTCTGTCTAAATGGTTATCTGATTGTATCACATTTGCTTATTCAGCTGCCAATATGCCCTTACAACACAAAACCAAAGCTCACTCAACCAGAGCAGTTTCTACATTCTCTGCCTTTTCTGCCAGACTTCCTATTGATAACATTTGTGCAGCAGCCACTTGGTCAAGACCTCATACCTTTATCACTCAGTACAAAGTTGACAGGGCCTCCTTTGGATCCCCTGTCCTAAAAATATACTCCAGTGAGCCACCCGAGACAGATGGTGCTTGGGACGCTACCCATCAGTAAGAATGAACAGTGAGATAGAACAACTTCACATAAAGAAGTTATGTACTTACCATAATGTTCCATGTGAGTTGTTCATCTCACCTTCATTCTTACGTCCCTCCCTCCTACCCCCTCCTAGACTTTTAGAAGACCGAGATGCTGGATCCTTCTTGGTTGCCCAACCCTTCTATACTTTTCTCTTATGGAGTTATAGAATGACATATAGTATTATTATATGCAGCAAGCAAGATCTGAGGTAACTGTAGGTGCATCATGGGATAGGGACTTGGCCTCGAGCTATTTGAAGACCTTGAGCTTTGTAGTAGGCCAACTTGGAGCCAAGGGATCGGCTCCGAACCCATCAGTAAGAATGAAGGCGAGATGAACAACTCACATGGAACGTTATGGTAAGTACATAACTTCTTTTTTTTAGTTTGTGTTTGTAATGAAGCCATTTTCCACATAAACCATTATGTCTTCAGCCTTTAAGACTGTTCCCTTCCTGCCCAAAATAGAAATAATTTCCTAATTTAGCAGGTTAATCAGTGTATGTCTCGATTGCTTTCTCGTTCTCAAATTAATATGTATTGTATGTGCTTTCCATTTTAATATCCTCAGTAGAAAGGCCAGTGCATCTGTTGAGGTGTTTTCATATAAAGTCGTTACAATCCTTCCCTTTAGTTTGTTCTGCTACTGCTTAATTATCAAGTTGTCTCTGTGTGACTTATCCAATGTTTGTGTCATTTTTTATATTTTAATTGCTCTTCCACAATTTATTCTTTATTTCCTGTTCAGCAGTTTCCATATCAACTATTTCCTCTGAATGCCTGGTTAAAACATCCATTTCCTGCAGCCTTCTGTTATTTGTCTGTGTATTTTCCAGCAGGAACCAATTTCTGTTAACAGTCTATGTCAGTTTGTAGGCTTTTGCTACTTTAAACTATTCACTGCCCAGAACTCCAGTTTTAGCTGTTTACACTTCTGCGTCCATATTGAAACATTCCTCACAGCTCTTTAATGGTTAAGACAGCATTGGTTCACTCTTTTAGAAAGATGTCAGCGCTCAGTTATTGACCGCACTGATTCACAGGCATGATCCAATGTTGTCTATTTTCATCTGATTCAACATTTGGGATGTCTGATCTGGTTGGATCCAACCTTGGCACATTATACCAGAGTATGGGATTTGAGAGCTCCTCCCCTACCAACAATTCCCCTCTTTTGTCTGAATTACCCCAGATCTCGTTTGCCACCTGCCAAACCAGACATGTTTGCTGAGACCTTTACCTTTTTTCATAATAAGTGAAGATTATTGCTGATTTCCATGGTTTCCTACTCCCTTTAGTATAGTAGTCAGTTTTTATTAGGAATTTAGGTATGTAAGTTAGTAAAGTATCTTTATAATAAAGTTTTTGATGTGCACTTTTTATAGAGCCTTCTAGCATATTTCTTGGTATTTTTTCTAGGCTAATAGCTAAATATGTGTGTATATATATATATATATATATATGTGTGTACACACACACACACACACACACACACACACACACACACACACACACACACACACACACACACACACACACACACATATATATATACTACTTCTCTAATAACCTTTTAGGTAGTGGTTAGTGCTGAAAGTTTGGTAGTTTGTAAGTAAAAACAACAAAATGCTAAGATAAGACAAAATAAATAGCATTATATAACATTACTACAAAATGTATATTTAGTTGCAACCCGCTCAAATTAACTCCAGAGATTTTAATTTTAAAGTATAATTAATAGAAATCAATCCATTCAGTAAAGGAGCTAACCATGCATTTTGTATTCTCTTATTTACTTTGTATTTTTTACAGCTTCTTAGAAAGGTTCTTTTTTATTGATATCCATTAGCTATGTGTTTTCATTGGATAAATTGTGATGTGATTCTAGGTGAAAGCTTTTTAAATGACTGACTGTTTGTGAGCCTCATTCTGATGAAGTTTTATATAGCAAGACAAAAACGCTTAATAAACTTGTTATCCAGTGCTGTGGCATCCTGTCTTGGGTTATTTTTGCTTTTACAGATTATCTTCGCCTGTTTTGTGTAATTGGTTATTACTGTTTATAAGTACTCAAAATCTTTTTTGTGATGTCTGAGAAGTCCACTGAATTCAAAAAGTGTTTGTCCTGAGGAAAAAATACCACCCCAAGAACAAACATTCCCTTTGTGTGTACTGCCTAAGCCCTTCCCACTTCCAGGATGGCTGCAGTATTTGTGCTGTGTTCAGCACAAGGGCTGTTCAGGGAAGGAAAGAAAAACTTGCAGTCAAGGGACTTCTTCCCCCTCAGACAGGGTCCAGAATGTCCACATATCCAAAGGCACCCTCCATCTCTCTCTCTGCTGACAAAAAGGAGACAGAATAGCCTAGGGAAAAAAGAGATAAAAAGAGAAAGAGACAAATCAAGAGAAAAACACAGAGAAACAGTCTGAAAAAAGACAAGAACAGAAGGTAGAGCAGTGATGGCGAACCTATGACACGTGTGTCAAAGGTGATATGCCACGATATTTTGGGTGACACACCAGTGTTTGCCAACACCCAAGTTACCTAAGAAACTGCTTTTACCTCTTTTGCTTTTGTGAAGTGCATTGAATTATTTTGTGCCAGGAACCAGTTCAACAACACTGCTGCAAAGGTAAGGAAGTTCTTAACCTCAAACACTGTTTCGGTATATTTTCTCAATAGAGTCTGCAAAGGGCATTGCTGACATTGTTTTCTTTTTGTGGTTACACTTCTGCAGAGGGCAAGTAGTCTGCATTTCTAGGAGTGTGCTGTTTTGCATTCCTCTCAACTGTCCTCTTAATCCCTTCTAAAACTGGCATCCCTGAGATATTGAGAACCATACAGTTTTATTTATTTATTTTTATTTATTTATTTATTTAATTTATGTTACCTTTTTTTGTTTGGGGGTTGACACGCAAGCAGAGTCAAGTTAGGCATTTTCTGAATTTTGACACGCCAAACCAAAAGGGTCACCATCACTAGCCCCAATTAGAAAAATTTGCACCAAAACCAAACAGCTTCCCTGGCTATCAAAAGACACAATTTAACTACTAAAAAAGAGATAGACCCTGTTCTCTCTATCAAAATAGAGAAAAAGTAATGAGAATCCCAGTACCTACCAACAACTTAGGAATCAAATTTAAAAACTAATTAAACAGGACAAAATAACCTAGATCCAAGCTAGTCGGCAAAAAGACCAGAATAATCCCAAAAGATTCTGCCAAACAGTTAATCTCCTTCTCAACCCAGAAAAAAACACTAACCCAGCCCCAACTCTGACCAACCAGTATGAGTGCATTGCCACACAATTTAACTCCAATTTTATTAACTCAGTAACCTTTCTACTCAACAAAACCCTAAATACACCTCTGACCTTACCTCAAACTTTCAACAACAATTCTACCCTTCTTCATCTCAACCTATCCAAACAAGCTATACTAAAACTCTTCTTTCCAAATTAAAACCTTGCACATTAGCTGCAGAGCTACCTGGTGACTTTCTACAACTTGCTGCCACTTCCATCGCTTACCATATATCTATTCTCATTAACTACTCTATCTCCGAACAATATGTACCACTCCTCTGGAAAATAGCCCACATAATACCCTTGCATATAGGCGCTTCCTCTACTGACATATCCAACTGTAGACCCATAGCCATTCTGTCTGCACTTGTCAGAATCTTAGAAAAATGTATACAAAAACAGATCTTAGACCATTTCCTGTCAAATAATCTATTATCTAAAACACAGCATGGCTTCTGGCCTAGGCATAGTACTAGTACTGCTCTAATCAGCTTTACCGATATTGTAAATCAACTTAAAAACAAATACCAACTAGTCTCTGCTACCTTCCTAGATATGTCAAAAGCATTTAACACTGTATCACATCAAATACTTCTCAACAAACTAGCATTCTATCACTCCAGTCTGGAAGCCCTAAAGTGGTTTCATAGCTACCTGTCTGATAGGAAACAAGCAACTTTATGGGAGAATAAACTGTCCCCCCAACTCCCTGTAAGTGTTGGAGTCTCACAAGGTTCAGTCCTTGGCCCACTTCTTTTCACAGTTTTTACTAATAACCTTAACACTGCAGCTAACCCAGCCTCAGTTGTACAATATGCTGATGATGCTTCCCTAATCTGCTCTGCACTCACTATTAAAGAACTCAAAGAAAAAACTCAGGCAGCCCTCCGCAGTATTGAATATTACCTAACAGTCCATCAACTTATACTGAACCCCAGAAAAAAACAAGCTTATGGTCTTCCATCATACCCCAACATCTAGCAGTCTACCCCCTATCTATATTTCCTCTTCCAATGGCACTATAATAGAGCCCTCTGAACAAACAAAACTTTTTGGTGTCACAGTTGATAGTGGACTTAAGTTTGACAAGCACCTTGCACTATTAAAAAGGTTCATATCAAACTGGGTTCACTCTATAGGGCAAAATCATATTTTGTTAACCATGCCAGACTCGCAACAGCTCAAACCCATCTATTATCTTCCCTTCTATACTGCTGTCAAATTTTTACCAATCTTTGCAAATCTGACCTAAATAGTCTTGAATATTGCTATAACAAAATTGCCAGATTTGCTACTACTCTATCTCAAAGATCTCACCATTGTAATGCCTTTCTCCAGCTAAATTGGTTAGAGATGCCTCATCTTCTTACCCTGAATCAGCTACTAACTGCTCATACAGTCTTATACAAACATGACAACTGCCCAGAACTATCTGATCTTGTAGAACCCTACAGTAACCTAACACCCCTTAGGTCTGCTGATAAAATATTGTTGAAAGTTATTAAAGCACAAAACTCTCATGTCATCTCCTTGTACACCTATATCATTGCCAAACAATGGAAATCTCTACCTCAGCATATTCTGCCCATCAGTGATACACATACATTTAAACATACTCTAAAGGAATATTTCAGTAAACATAGGCTTTGCTCCTGTTCACACCCAGGTTAAATACATTAATGCACAAATATCTAATTCCTTTCCACTACCCTTTCTCAATATCTACTAGCTGTTTTAACCCTCTTACTCTCTGATCGTGTTATGTTATCCAATAAATAAATATATATATATATATATATATATATATATATATATATATATATTGCTTATATTTGATTGTTAGATTACCATTTTTACTTTTCTTTTAGGCACCATGTTTAAGAAGCTTGTAATTGAATTTTCTATTTGTATTACGTTAGGTACTTTAATCACTGTAATATTCATATGTGAAATGTAAAAACTATGTAGTCTTCCTTGGAGCTTTTCTCCCTGGGTCTCCGCTGAAAATGGGCTACTGTGCCCAGTTGGACACTACCTGGTTAATAAATGAGAATAAATAAATAAATAACTAAATCAAGACTTCCGTCAGTAGCTTTTTCTTCAAGGTCTGGTGGATCCACTAGAAGCCTAACTGATTGTTGATCATATGATGAGGAAGTTTCTTAGGACACAGATTCAGCTGGGAGTTCTCCTGACTCCATCCCCAAGGAGAGGACCAGGATTGGACCCTTCACCACTGGCCATACTCTATGAGTCTGTCTCCCTTTCTGGAACAAACGCATATGAGTCTGAAGCCCCCTGCCAAACCACCATCAGATGTGATAGCCCTGGAGACTTCAGCTTCAACTTCTCTCATTTTCGTAACACCATTGCATTCAGGTTGAGTAGAGTCCCAGAGCTAGAACATCAGAGTCAGGGGCCCCGATCCTAGAGATGACTCCCAACTTTTCTGAGCCGTCTCTAACCCTCAATGCTTTGGCTGTACATAGCTCAGCTCCAATGTCCTCCTCAGAGCCATCCACCTTTGAAGTCAAGAAGGATACTGATTCAGCTGTTACAGGTGGTTCTTCCTGTGCTCCAATGGGTGAGTTGGCTTTTGAGGTTGTGGAGAGGTCTTCAGCTTAACCAAGAAGATTGGTGCATGCACAGAGTTTAGATCCATCCTGATTTCTTCTGGAGCTTTACCTACTTCCTCTCATTCAGGTTGACAGGGACAGGCAGACACAATCAGCTTGTAGACTGCTTGACATTCAGGTTCCACATCTGACTCTGAGATGTCCCTTTCAGAGGCCCCAAGGTGCATTCCCCAGAAAAAGACTTGCAAGCAAAAGCATATACATGCCTCAACTCCACTCTTGAGTCTATCACCAAGGACACTGACTTAAATAATGGAAAAGGTTCCCAAAGAGCTCTCCCTCCTGAAGATGTCTCATTTGGAGGCTTTCTGCAATTGATGAAACAGAGGGGGGAATGGTCCACAGAAGCTTCTTCTTCTGATGAGTTGGTGTTTCTTGAAGCTTTTGGGTCCGGCCCTTCGACATCCTTGGTGGTCCCACATCATGAAGCCTTAAAAGATCTCATCACTCAGAAGGCATGGAAGGAACCTGATGTGGCAGAGCCTGTCACAAAAAAGCTGGAGAAGATTTTAGTTACCCGTAAGGATAGGAAACATTGGTCCAAGGGTCCCCCAGTATTTGGAGGTAGCAGCAGCCATGAGAAAGGAACTGTCAGAAGATAGCACCTCAGTCCATCCCCCAAACAGGGAGTCAAGGCATTGGACAGACTGGGGATATGGACATATGCTTCAGCAAGATTTGCCCTCAGTGTTGAACTGTCTGGCACACCTGACGCATTTCCAAAGAGAGTTGATCAAGGAGCTTTCCAAGTCTCTTTCACATAGCTTACCTACAGATGTCCAGAAAAATGGTGGATGACCAAATTTCTACCCTACAATCTTCTTCTAATGTAGCCTTGAGACTGTTATGTAATGCAGCTGATGATAGATCAAGGGCAGCCAGCACAGGTATTACCATGTGACATCATGCCTGGATGCAGCTGTGTGATTTCATGGAGAGCTTTACGACTTCCTTCATAAATACCCCCCCCCCCCAATGCTTCCACCGTGTTTGGACCAAAAGTGAAAGAAACACTTACTAGGAGCAAGAAGAACAGTAAGACCTTGTGTGCCATAGGAATCCATTTTTCTACTCTAGGAGGTAGTAAGAAAATGCGGTTCAAAAAGTCTCAAGATTTTCACCAGGACACCAATGGGGATAGACCTCTCTGAGGCAGAGGAAGAGGCAGTCCAACCGGACATCACCCACTAGGCAGAGGAGGTCCACAAAAATAAGTTTTCTGTGGGCCTTTCACTGAGAAACCTTATCAACATCCCTGAACGTTTGCCCGACTCCTGCACAATGGAAGCAGTTGGGGGATGCAACAGTAATTTCAAAGTTGCTAAACAAAAAAGTCATCTATCCGGTCCCGCCAGACCAACTAGGATCCAGAGTATATTTGTACTCCAGGTTCTTTTTAGTTCCAAGGAAGACAGGGGATCTCATATCAATATTGGATCCCAACAATCTAAATCAATACGTCAGACAAAATTCTGGATGGTCACGGTGCAGTCCACTCTGCCTCTTTTGAGAAATGACGATTGGATGTGCTGTATTGCTCTCCAGGATGCCTACTATCATATCAAGATCCAGAGGAAATCCAGGAGGTTTCTCCATTTCCGACTGGGAGCCAATCACTATCAGTTCAGGGAGCTGCCATTTGGTGTCACCATAGCCCCTCAGGTGTTCACCAAAATAATGGTAGTTGTAACAGCTTATCTCTGGCTACAAGAAATCCAGGTCTTCCTGTATTTAGATGACTGGCTTCTAACTGCAACCTCCACAGATATACTATTACAGCACCAGTCAGTCTTTCTATCTGTAGCTTAGGAATACCATTCAACTACAACAAAAGCAAACTTCATCCCTGTCAGAGCATAGAATGTATAGGTTGCCAGATAGACACTGTCCAACAAGTTGCAAAGCTTCCCCTTGCAAGTATCAACTCATTAAGGTCCGTGGCCTTTCAAGTGTTACAACACCCTCAACCACAAGCAAGACTCATTCTATGACTCTTAGGACTGATGGCATCTTCCATTACTCTGGCTACTTCAGCCAGATATCACATGAGTGTCCCACAGTGGATGCTAGCAGTACAAAGGGCCCAGAAATTTCACCCTCTTCACAACAGAATTTGTCTTATGCAGATATGCAGGGATCATATACAATGGTGGCTTACATCCCAGGCACTTGTTCATGACAGACCATTTGTCTTCCTACTCCCAAAGCCACAGTCACTAAAGAAGAGTGTGGAGGGGGGGCATTATGAAGGGAATACAGTTCAAGTGATGTGGTAATCAGCAGAGGCCAAACATGACATCAACATGTTGGGGTTGAGGGCAGTTTTCCCAATGTTGCAGGCATTTCAGGACTGTCTATCCAAGGATGTGATTACCATCCACTTGGATAACATGTCAGTGGTCTGGTACATCAACCAACAACATGGAACACATTTGTACCCTCGTTGCTAGGAAGCCATGTAATTTTGGCAGTGGGTGATGTCTTCAAACTGTTTTGTAAAAGGAATACACCTTCTTGGGCCATCCACTATATTATTGGAAAGTTGAGCAGAACTGTACTATTGCCTCACAAGTGGCCTTTCAAACAAACAGTGGCAAAGAAGATTTTCGTCTACCTGGGCCAACCTTGCTGCTACCTGTTTGCTTCATACTTCAGAAATAAATGTGGCAGTCATTTTGCCCTCATCCCTCCATAGGGACAGTCACCAAGATGTGCTGTAGTCCATTTTGGCCCCTGGGTCTTCCTTGTGTCTTTCCTGCAATTGCCCTCATCACCAAGTTTATTCAGAAAGCCATGGAATGCATGACCAGGCTAATCCTCATTGCTCCCCTTTGGCTTCGGCAAGTATGGTTCCCCTTTCTTTGGCCTAATTTTCTGTACCCACCATGGGTTCTGGATTCCACCCCTGATCTCCTCAGTCACCGCCCAGAATGCGTTTACCAGATCTCAAGTCCCTAAAACTAACTGCATGGTTTCTCCAGTTTTAACTGTTGCCAGAGATGCCAGGCTTTCTTCCCTGGTAGTTTATATAATCTCTTCCTCTCAGAAGGATTTAACCAAAAAGACTTGAAAAAGTAAATGGAAACTTTTTTCTCTATGGGCTTCTTCAAAGGGATTAGACCCTTTTTCAGCCCTTTTACCAGTGATTCTGGAGTTCCTTTCTGAACTTTTTATGGAAGGCTGTATAAAAGTATAGATGGCCACCATTTCAAATTTTCACATTGGACTTAATGATTCCTCCGTTGCTTCTCTTAAAGTGACTAAGGCATTTCTTAGAGGAATATTTCATTGGGGCCTACAGTTCGTGATCCGGTCTCTCCTTGCAATGTTAGAATTTTACTTCAGTCTATGACCCAAAAATCCTTTGAAACCTGCAGCTTAATCAGATCTGAAATTCCTTACTTGGAAAACTGTCTTTTAGGTTGCCATTACATCAGTAAAAATGTGATGTAATGTGATCCTATCTCGCCTACATTCTCTACAGATGGGTTCGGAGCCGATCCTCGGCTCCATTCGCATATACAATAGAACGCAGTCTCTTATTGGCTGAGTCACCTCATATCCCAGGATGCACCACCACTACCTCCCCAGATCTCGTTTGCCGCTTTCCAGCATAGACGTGGTCTCGGACTTGGCTGAGCTAAGTACCTCTAGTCAGAAACTTTTCTGTCAAATTTCTCTCTAAAACTCACCCAAAAGCTGTTTTAACGGCTAGTGTTGTTGTGTGATTGTTTTTTTCTGGTACTTTTGTGGAAGATTGTGTATTTTTGTTGGTAAAAGGTTCCGTTTAAGTTAGAGGGGCCTAGCCCTGCCTTAGGCGTTTAAATTAGAGCCTAGTTGTCGGTGTTAACTGTTTTGTCTGTAATTGTTGTTAAGTTTTAGGCGTTTAAATTAGAGCCTAGTTGTCGGTGTTAACTGTTTTGTCTGTAATTGTTGTTAAGTTTTCTTTAAAACCATGTCTAAAGAACATAGACCTTCCGGTTTTAAAAAATGTGTTAAGTGTGGTTACAAAATGTCCATAACGGATGATCATTCCTTGTGTGTATATTGTTTAGGTCCCAAACATCTCCAGGAGTCCTGTAGCGTTTGCCACGCTTTTTCCTCTCGAGTCCTCCAAGAGAGGAAAAACAAATTGATTTTAAAAGGGCTCATTGCCCCTTCTTTTGAGGAAGCCTTATCCTCTTCTTCTTCTCCTACTGGCAAGAAGAAAAAATCTTTGGCTCCGACCAGTCCGTCGGATCTGATAGCTAAAAAGTCTAGGCAGGCTTCTCCGTCGGCTCCACGGACTTCGGAGCCGAGGGTGGAATGGCCTGCCTCGATGTCTCCAGCCTCGACTCCTCTGGCTTTGGAGTCGAGAGCTCGGGCATCGAGAGGCGTGTCACCTTCATCGGCTCCACTGCCTTCGGAGTCGATGGGGGTTGCCCGCTCAGACACTTCCACTTCGGAGCCGAAGTCCACATCGGCTCCAAGGGAGATTGCAATAGTAGTGGAATCTCCCTCGGCGCCGATACGCCTCGAGCCTTTATGGAGCCGGTCCCCCAGTCTTTCGGAGCCAGTGGAGAAGTCGACTCGGACCCGGTCGGTCTCTTCTCGTTCTTCGAGGATGTCCGATTCGGACGTAGACAGGGTGCTTCAGAAGCTTTTCCAGTCACCGGTCTTCGCTAAATTGATCTCGACTCCTGCCCTGTTGGCTCTGGAGCCGATCCCCCATCCTTCTACTTCCATTCCTCCTCCGACAGCCTTGGCTCCGTTGGAGTCGGTGTTGGTGGATCGTCGAGTTATCGGTCGGCTCCGACTCTAACTTCAACCCGTCCCTCGGGTCGGGGTTGATCGTGGACCTCTTCAGTCGGCCCGGGGATGCTTGGATCCGATCCTTTCGGTTCCGAGCCTCCCTCTAGGTGCGTCGGCTGCGGGGGCTCCGGTTACTGTTGTGGCCTCGGGGACAGGACCTTCCCAGGATTCTGGGGGTCCGGCCTTCGATGCCATGAGAAGTGCTTTAGCCAAATCCTCTGTGGCCACTTCGACCTTTCCACCACCACCACCTTCCTTGGGCATGGAGACTGGCGCTTCTGGAATCCCCCTGTCTCGTGACAGCAGAGCCCCTGGGCCTGAGGTTACCCCCATGGGTGGTTCCCTTCTTCCTGGAGGCTCCTCCGACACCCTTTCGGAGGAACCGCCCAGGAAGAGACAGTGTAAGAGGAAACACGTCGACTCCCCTGACAAGTCCCTCACATCGGATACCGACCTCGATGATGCGGAGGGGTCCCCAAAGTCATCTTCGGAAGATGTCTCCTTTGCAGACATTCTGGAAATCCTTAAACACCAAGGCGACTGGCAGTCCAAACCCCCTTCCGCTGAGGAGTCGGTGTTCCTCAAGGCCTTCGGGGCTCAGCCCTCCTCCTCCTGGGTGTCTCCGCCCTTCGATGAGCTTCTGGATTTGATCTCGAAGGCGTGGGAACACCCAGTTCTGTGGAACCGGTGCCAGCTCGTCCCAATAAGTTTCTCGGCACCCCGGACAAGGATTTTTATCTAAAGGTGTGGCTGTAGATGCTATGGTGATGGCATCTGCCACCCAACAAGATGTGGCAGAGGCTTGGCGTCCATCCATCCCCTAATAAAGAGTCTAGGAGCATGGATCTGCGGCAAGCGTGCCCTTTCTTCAGCGACCTTTACGTTAAGGTCTCTGAATTATCTGGCACACTTCACCAGACTACAGAGGGATCTGATCAAGGAGCTGTCGGATGCCCTCTCGGGTAACTTACCTGAACAGTTAACTCAGACGGTTAACTCTCAGTTGGCTACCCTATCCTCATTATCTAACTTCGTCCATGAGGCTCATTTCCTATGCGGCCGAAGGAGCCGAGTAGAGCGGCTGGGACAGGTGTTGCTCTACGGAGACAAGCCTGGCTATGCCTGTGTCATTTGCAGAGGCCTTTAAGTCTTCCTTTGCCGACGCCTTTGATGGGTCCTCATTGTTTGGACCCAAGGTAAAGGACACTTTGACTCACTGCGAACAGGAGGGTAAGACCTTGGCTGCCGTAGGAGCCGCTTTCCACTCTCCTCAGGCCTTATCCCAAGGCCGAAGGAGGAAAATGTGGTTCCGTAAGTCTCAGAAGCCTTACTCGTCGCAGCAGGCGACCCCTTCTAGAGGCAGAGGAGGGGAAATTTTTCAGGAGACGCCGTCCCAGAGGCGTGAGGCCCCCGCAACACTGGAGACCGCGAGTCCTTTCGTGGCTCCTCCTCCTTCCAGCATCCCTGAAGGAGTACCCGGCTGTGCAACTCCGGAGCCAGTCGGGGGTCATTTCTCGAAACACCTAAAGGCCTGGGAAGATATTACTCAGGACCAATGGGTGCTTCGAATCATTGCCGGAGGTTACTCCATCCCCTTTGTTCAACCACCCCCACCAGTCCAAAGAATCCCGGACCCACCACCCAGTCAACGGGATCATGCAGCCAATAAAGTATCAAAGCTGCTTCAAAAAGGAGTCATCCAACCTGTCCCCGCAGACCAGGCCGGATTAGGGACTTACTCAAGATTCTTTTTGGTGCCAAAAAAGACCAGGGACTTGAGACCCATTTTGGATCTCAGCAAACTAAACCGATTTGTAAAAAAGTCCAAATTCCGGATGGTCACTTTACAATCCATTCTCCCGCTTTTGGAGAAAGGAGTTTGGATGTGCTCCATAGACCTCAAAGACGCCTACTATCACATTCTAATGGATCAGGCGTCGAGGAGACACTTACGCTTCAGCCTAGGAGACAGTCATTTTCAGTTCCGAGCACTGCCCTTTGGTCTCACCACAGCCCCCAGGGTGTTTACCAAATGTTTGGCAGTCGCGACTGCTCACTTGAGAAGTCTAGGATTCCAGGTGTTTCCATACCTAGACGACTGGCTCCTAACTGCCGCCTCCAGGCATCTACTCTTGAAAAATTTAGCAGCCACTATAGCACTGGGCAAATCCTTAGGAATCACCTTCAATTGGTCAAAATCTGTATTGCAACCATCTCAGCGTATTCTGTTTATTGGTGCAGAAATAAATTCAAGGCAGATGCGAGTCTATCTCCCTGCAGAAAGGATTGTGACGCTTCAGTCTCAGGTCCGGGCCCTAATCCTCAGACGTCGTGCTCCAGCAAGAATGGTCCTACAACTGTTGGGCTCCATGGCAGCCACCATTCTTCTGGTCCCCTTGGCAAGGTTGCACATGAGGATACTTCAGTGGCTCCTCTCAGTCCAGTGGTCTTATCAGGACCGTCCCCTCAGTCACCACATTCTGATCACGGACACGTGCAAACAGGATCTTCGTTGGTGGCTTCTATCCCCCAATCTGAATCAAGGGCGACCCTTCGTTCCACCACTCCCCTCTGCCATGCTGACTACGGATGCCTCCCAGACAGGGTGGGGGGGTCATTATCTGGACAGGTCGGTCCAAGGCACGTGGCACCCCAACGAGAGTCTTCTTCATATCAATATCCTGGAGATGAGGGCGGTGCTTTTAGCGTTGCAAGCACTGCACGATCACCTCCCCCAGGGTACAATTGCCATTCAATCCGACAGCATGTCGGTAGTCTGGTACCTAAACAAGCAAGGAGGAACCAGGTCCTATCCCCTTTGCAGAGAGGCCATGAGAGTTTGGGATTGGGCGATTGCTACCAAGCGTTTTCTAATTGCAACGCACATTCCGGGGAAATCCAACGTGATAGCCGACAGACTGAGCAGAACTATTCTCTCCCCTCACGAGTGGTCCTTGAACAACAGAGTGATAACACAGATTTTCACAAGATGGGGAGTCCCTGTTGCGATCTCTTCAAGCCCCTTCAATGCGAAGTGTCACCACTTCTTCACTCTGACCCCAGTTTCGGGGGAGACTCCCAAGGACGCTCTAGTCCACGCTTGGCCCTCCAGACTGCTATATGCCTTTCCACCGGTTCCCCTTCTCCCCAAGGTGATTCAGAAGGCGATTCGCTTGAGAAGCAGAATGATATTAATCGCCCCATACTGGCCTCGGCAAATCTGATTCCCCTTTCTTCACAGGTATGCATTGGAGGGTCCTTGGTTCCTGGACCAAGTTCCGGACCTTTTGACTCATCAGTCAGGACAACTCCATCAGTCCCTCCATTCGTTGAAGTTGACAGCCTGGCTACTCCTCTTCCAACCATATTTAGGAGCCATTCTTTGGCTCCTGAAGTCATACACATCTTGTCTTCGGCCCACAAGACTTCTACAAAGAAGATATATAGCAGTAAATGGAAGAGGTTTGCTATTTGGGCCCAACTCCGAGGATTAGACCCAATGACAGCCTCGGTATCAGAAGTACTGAAGTTTTAGCCTCCTGTTCCAGCAAGGTTGCTCAGTATCTACCATCAAAGTACAATTGGCTATTTCCAATTTTCATGAAAGTATGCAACCTCCTTAATGAGCAACAAGCTCTGTAAAGCCTTTATTAAAGGAGCTTGGCTTCTCGACCCCCATTTCACAACCTGCACCTCCGTGGGATCTGAGCGTGGTATTAGGTGCCTTAACCTCACCACCCTTTGAGCCGGCAGCAACCTGTGATCTGAAATTCCTTTCTTGGAAAACTGCCCTTCTAATTGCTATTACTTCAGCCAGACGGGTTTCAGAGCTTCAGGCTCTATGTGTTAAACCACCTTACTTGGTATTCCACAAGGATAGAGTATCTCTTAGGACAAACCCATCTTTTATACCAAAGGTTTGTTCTAATTTCTGTCTACAACAGTCAATGGAGCTACTGGTCTTCTTTCCCAAATATTCCAATAGAGCTGAATATACTTTTCACTGCTTAGATGTGCACAGGCAATTACGCTTCTATTTGGATAGGACACACAAAGCACGGAAATCAGATCAACTGTTTGTGTCCTTTTCGGATAATAGATTAGGCAAAGCCATCACTAAAGTCACTATTGCCAAGTGGATCAGGGACTGCATCACTCACGTGTATCTCATCTCAAACAAGGAGCTCATAGCTCCCGTTAAAGCTCATTCTACTAGAGCTATGGCCACTTCGGCAGCCTTTCATTCCAAGCTCTCTATTGGCGACATTTGTGCGGCTGCCACGTGGACATCTTCACACACCTTTGTTTCTCACTACAAATTAGATTTGGCATCCAGGGGTCGAGCTTCCTTCGGTTCCACAGTTCTCAGGAGTGTTTTCCAGTGAGCCACCCGGGAATTAGGTGCTAGGGACGCTGTCCCATCTGTAGAGAATGTAGGCGAGATAGGATCACATTACATCTTTTAGTTATGTACTTACCATAACTTTAGATGTATGGGATCCATCTCGCTTCATTCTAATAACCACCCTCCATCCCCTGCCTTGTAGACCAGGAGAGACCGGACGATCCGAATTTGATCTTCTTCCTCTCTTGAAAGACCTGAGTATGTTATGACAATAGTATGTCTCTGTGGACATGAGTGCGAACAAACGAGATCTGGGGAGGTAGTGGTGGTGCATCCTGGGATATGAGGTGACTCAGCCAATAAGAGACTGCGTTCTGTTGTATAGCGCCGAGTCGGAGCCGAGGATCGGCTCCGAACCCATCTGTAGAGAATGTAGGCGAGATGGATCCCATACATCTAAAGTTATGGTAAGTACATAACTAAAAGTTTTTGAATTACAGGCACTTTCATGCAAACTGCCATTCCTTATTTTTCATAAGGACATGGTTTTACTGAGGACATCCCCCTCCTTCCTTCCCAAGGTGACTTTGGGATTTACCTGGACCAACAGATTGATTTGCCAGTATTCTTTCTAAACTTTGCTAACAAAGGAGAATATACCCTACATACTTTAGATGTCTATAGGCAACTCAGGTTTTATCTACACAGCACTGTGGACTTCAGAATGTCTGACTAATCATTTGTATCCTTTTCCAAGACAAAACGTAGACAACATGTATATAAAGTTACACTTTCAAAATGGCTAGCAGATTGCATTTCCTTCATTTATATGTCCAAAGGGTATTCTAAACCTAAGGCTCACTATACCAGACTGATAGCAACTTATATAACATTTGTGAAAAGAGTACATGTCAGTGATGTATGTGCTGCAGGAACTTGGTCTACAACTCATTGTATTTCATTATAAGATAGATGTGTGGTCTACGACTTGCACTTCCTTTGGCTCTGCCATACTCAGGAATGTGCTTCCTTGAGTCAACCTCCCAGGTCCCTTTTGGCTAGCTTGGGAATCCGTCCCACGTGTTGAATCAGATGAAAATAGATGGCATTGGGTATGTAAAATTATGGACTTACCATAACAATAGAGCTGTGTTGTCTTATTTCCATCTGTTTCAACTCCCCTACCTCCTTCCCCCTTGCAAATTGACATTCTTCCTCTTCTGGAGATTGACTAGACCTTGTTTGGACCCTGTCTGTCCTTTATTCTACTTTCCTGTCTAATGGATTTCCTTTCAAAATTCCCTCCTGTTTGCTGTCCATTCCTTCCTACATTGAGACCAGTTTGAATCAGTCAGCAAACTCAATCTGAGGTAATTTAGACAGGAGAGGGGAATTGTGGGCAAGGGAGAAGTCAGAGCTTTCAGATCCAATACTGTGGAATAAGGTGCCAGGGTCGGATTGACCAGAGCAAACATCCCACATTTTGAACTTGATGAAAATAAGACAGCATGGATCTATCATTATGTTAAGTACATAACTTACATTTCCTTTCCATAGATGAACAAAGATGAAATAATTTCCTGTTATGTATAAGGACAGAGAATTCATATACAGCATTGAAAAGACAACACCCATTTATGAAGTTTAAGCAGAGTTACCCACTTACTAAAATCTAAATGGAGCAGATTTTCTCTGGTATAAAAAGAAAGCCAGAGAACTTTCATTTCAGTTTGTGTATCACAGTCTATACTGCATTACTACATTATAGTATGACAGTCCTCTTTCATTAAGGCACATTTGTCTGCTATTAACTACCTGTCTACCTATGTATCTGCCTTTTGTTCCTCTAATTGCTGTGAAATGGTTCTTGAAGCCAATCCTTCAATTGAAATTTCCAAGGCATCCTGTAAAATCTACATGGTACCTGAACTTTATAACTGTGAAGCAAACATGATCCCCCTTGAGCCTGTCATTTGTGCAGAACTGAGGTGTCTTGGTTCATAGGTAGATACTAGGCTATTGGCATTAGGGCAAAATAAGCCTAGCCAAATGGTACCCTGGCTTTTGCCACCCAAGAAAATTATTTTCGTGTGCCCATGTCAAGCAGAGCCACAGAAGTGATCCCGGGGTGAATTTCCTATCTCCCATCCAATCATCAAGATTTTTCTTGAAGAGTGCTAACGAAGAGCTTTGTTTGATATAGATAGGTAGTTTGTTCCAGAGTATGGGAAGTCTCTGGGACAGGAATCTATCCCTCCAGCATGTTCTGTTTATTGTGGTGATAAGGTTTAGGTCCCTAGAGCTTGTAGCTCGGAGGGATTGGGATTTCTTTACGTGGAGCATGTCCAACAGCTCTGGGTTTGACATAGCTTTGTACGTTAGGCAGAGATCGCCTCTGAGTAGGCAATATGTGACAGTAAAGCTGGAGTTTTTTGAGATGGTCTGCGTAGGGCATCTGTTTGTGGCTGGTAATCCTCTTCGTGAGGTATTATTGGAAAGCTTTTTTCTTAATTGCAGTCAGTTTGACCAGAAGGATTTAGAACTTTATTGTTTACAGGGACATGTACTGTCTCCACAAGGACAGGGTCTCAAGTACAAATCCTTCATTTTTACCTAAAGTGAAGTGGTCTTTGAAATTTCTTTGAACCTTTGAAATTTCTTTGAACCATTCTGTTCAACATCATGTCGCTTTCCATCATGTTCTACATTGAAAAGATAGTACTAATGGGACAGTCTGATCAGCCGTTTCAGTCATTTATATTAAACAGAGATACCCACTTACAAAGATGACCCCTTCAAAGTAGTTGAAGTTATAGTTTCCTTTAAGAAATATCACACAACTTTTGGAGAAGTTAGGGCTCATTTCACAAAGTTAACAGCAACCAATACTATCTCCCAACAATATTTGCAAGGTTGCTGATTAGACAACCATTCACCCATTTTCTAAATGTTGTAAATTAGATGCCTTATCTACAGATACAGCAGAATTTGCTTTATGTGTCCTGAAGAGCAAAGCATTAACCTTGTATGCATCTGTGGGAGTTGAGGAGGTATATTGCATAGTACTTTTATTTAAATTATACATTTTTGAGGCACATCAAGATGCAGTTATTTGAGTATGTTCACAATAAAAGTAGATGGTTGAGAAGTAGGCTTATTGCTGCAGGACATGCTCCCTACTTCCATCCTTAATTACTGCAAATATTTTGAGTCTGGTTATCTTTGTGTATAGCTGTTTTCAGTACTGGATGAAAGCTTTTTCTTTCTATGAATTTTATTATATTGCAACTTATTAATCCGTAGTAGGGTAATGTACTGCTTTGTTGACTCCTTCAGTTGGACATATGTTGTACAGTTTTTGATAGTTTTGTACCATTTATTTTACCTTTGAGTGTGTGCTGCTTTTACATAGTTTGATAGAGGCTTTATTCTGTAAGAGAGCATTTGGTGATATGATCGCAATCACTTTACCTCTTCATCAGTCAGCAACAGGAATAAGTGCAGGTTTTTTTTTAATTAATTAATTAATTTATTTATTTTATGGACGGGCTGTCTCTAATGGCCATAAAGTGAACTGCAGCAACATACCTCTAACTGCAGGAAAAAGATGAGGCTTGAAGAAGTGATAGCTTCAGAGAGCCATTTCCCATTTATTTTTAATTCCTACAGCAGTGATTTTTTTATTTGGACATGTGTTATGGCGAGTGTGCTGACACAGCGCATCTCCTTTTGAACTTTGTTAATGTGCACCGCAGATACATCTTTGTGTATGTTCCCTGAAAGCTTTGAACCTCAGTTTCTGTTTAGCTTACGAGTTAAATTATTTAAAAGCACACAAATGTACCATAAGAGTTACACGATTGCCAAAAATAGTACAATGTATTTCCAGTTAACATGTAAAAGAGTTAAGGATGAAGTACAACAATAAGCAGTGGTCATTTTAAGGTATGATATATTATTTACATTTTGAAGATGCTGTTCCCACCTGTGCCTTTTATCATCAGGTTTTTATAGGTTCATAGGTGTGAAAGTTGAGGAGGTATAATGGCCAAAAACCACTGAGACTTTTTAAGCCTAGCCATACATCCCAAATCTCGACAAGTCCTGGTACCCTTGGTAAGTGTAAGCAGAGTTTTGGGCGATGAAGCTTTTACAAGCAAGGGCTTGGGAGATGAACGATTTATAGGCTGCTTTGTTTTACATGCTGCCTTTTTAACAGCTATAGCCATGACAAAGCGTACCAGCTTGCATAATAGCCGTATTGGCACAGCTGCCATTATTACATTTATAGTTTGAACAGCTTGATAAGTCTTTAGGCAGTTTAGGTGGCTGTTACATAGCAGTTAAAGACAGAACTGCAGTCACTTTCTTTTTTTGCCATCAGGTTATCTGTGCTTTCTTTGTTGGATATTCAGAAGTAAATAGCGATGTGAAAGCTGTTCACACCACCAGCAGTATGGTACTTTGATTCTAATGATCATTAAGAACTCATAGCTGTGGAGGATGGCAGATCTTTATCTGTGGAGGGTGAAAGACTGGAACAGACTCAGAAAATAACCTCTGATGTTAAGTTGTCTATCTCACCTTTGTTCTTGCTAGTTGGGATCGGAGCCAATCCTCGGCTCCGACTCGGCCATCTTCAATAGCTCGAGAGCTGTTTACTGGCTCGAGGCTACCCCTTGTCCCATAATGCCTAGCGATAGCTACCCAGATCTCATTTGCTGCTTCAGCTGCGAGGGTGTCGTTTTTCTGGCTCAGGCTTGTATATTTAACTTGTGTAAATTCTCTCTAGAATTTAACTTTTGTAGTATCTTTCTGTTTTATTTTAGCGATAGTGTTGTTACTGTTGTAGTTAACTGTTTTTTCTATAGTGCCCCCTTTTTTTGTAGAACTCATTTAAATTAGAGAGTTCTCTCCACCCCTCCACCCCTTCCCCTGGTTAGCCCTTTAACTTAGAGGCTTTCCTATTGCTTTTCTTCTAGGTTAGCCGTTTAAATTAGAGGCTATCCTATTACCTTTAAAAAAAAAAAAAAACAAACATTTATCTTAGATAGTACTAGTGTGCTTTTTGTGTCTAACTGAGTATTTTTCTCTTATTGTCTGTGTTTAACTGGTTAGTTTCCTTTTTTCCAGTACAGCATGTCCAAGGAAGCTAAGGTTTCTGGGTTTAAGAAGTGTGACTCATGCTGTCAGAAAATGTCTCTGACAGATGGGCACACTTCTTGCGTCTATTGTTTAGGCGCTGTGCACCTGCAGGACACTTGTTCTATTTGCCATGCCTTTAGTTCAAGAGTCCTGCAGGAGAGGAAGAATAAGTTGATTCTTAGGGGTCTGCTAAAACCCCAGGATTCACCGGCCAAAGGTTCACAGCCAGTGAAATCCCCTAAATCCATTAAGCCGTCGGCTCCACTTTCGGAGCCGACTTCAGTACAGGATTTTTCTTCAACGTCTGTTCCGGCTGGTATCGACAAGACAACCTCCCCATCAGCTCCATCAGAGGTTTTAGAGCCGTCGTGGAGCCACAAGAAGCTGAGGTCCCCTTCCTTAGAGTCGGTGCATTCGGCTCCTTGGTCTCCTTTACTTCAAAGCAGGGGTGTAGCTAGGATTTTCAAACTTGTACTGACAGCTCTCAAACTGCTACCCCCCCCTCCCCAGCCAAGCTACGGACATTCTCGTAATTCACGGTTTGCTCTTTTAGTGTCGATGAAGAGGCATTCGCTGTAATGCCTCTTCAGTAATATAATATAAATTCACTCAAACTCGGTTCCTTGAATTGAAAATTAACCTGAAATGTCAGTTCTTTGAAAAATGCAGCATGGTAGTTGGGGTAGAGACTTTATGCTTTTGTTTTCTGTAACTAAGGTACAGGTTTTGAGCTTGAGTAAAATGTTAAGTTGTCAATCTCGCCTTCATTCTTGCTGGATGGGTTCGGAGCCGATCCTCGGCTCCGACTCGGCACTTGCTTAGGAGACTTAAACCTTGACACGGTTATAAATAGAACGTGCTGGAGGGACAGATTCATCACCCAGAGACTCCCTATGCTGTGGAACAAAATCCCGGTACATGTGAGGCAGAGCACCTCGCTGGCCTTGTTCAAGAGGAATCTTGACCAATGGATGGGAGATCGCAGATATACCCCAGGGATTACTTCAGTGTCACTGCTTGACAGAGGCACAGAAAAATGATAGGCATAGTTTTTATTCAAACTAAAGGGGTGGCGAAAGCCACATAACTATGGGCTAGGCTTATAAATGCCCTTGGGCAGATAGCCTAGTATGAACCTATGAACCTATGAACTCCTTTTACCAGCTCGAGACAACCCTATATCCCATGATGCAAGGCGGAACTACCCCAGATCTCGTTTGCCGCTTAGCGAAAGAGGTCTCCTTTGCCAGCTGAGGTAAGTAATTTTTTGTCAAAAAAACTTAGTTAGGGATTTATTTCCCCCTTTTTTCCACTTTCATAGTGTGTAGTCTGTCTACAGCCCACCCTATTCCCTTACAGTTCAAAACTTTTAAATTCCTTTTGTAATTGTATAACAGTTAAGTTAGGCCTAGACCCCATTGGTTAATCCCTACCTGTGTGTCTGTGTGTTAGGGGATTAATTGTGTGTGTTTGTTGGGGTGTGTGTGTGACTTCTTCCTTAGAAATATGTCAAAGGAAGGCAAGGTCTCAGGCTTCAAGAAGTGTGACTCGTGCTGTCAGAAAATGTCTCTGACAGACGGTCACACTTCTTGTGTTTACTACCTGGGGCCTTTGCACCTGCAGGACTCCTGTGCTTTGTGTCACTCTTTTAGCCAGAGAGTCCTGCAGGAACGGAGGAATAAATTGATCCTCCGTGGCTTACTTAAGCCAGAAGGTTCTCCCTCTAAAACAGGGTCTGGTAAACCTTCTAAGCCACCGAAGGTTCAGGCTACAGTATCCAAGCCTCCTCCGGTGGCTCCGGCTCCGTCGGAGCCGAGATCGGCTCCGGCTGGAACCGATCTATCTGCTTCCAAGGTAGTGGGTTCGGCACCGATTGGTTCCGACACCCGGTCTACTGTGGCCTTGTCGGCTCCGGCTGGAGCCAACACCTTATCCAGCATCGGAGCCGAGAAACCTTCGGCTCCATCTGGAATTCAGGGGACTTCGGCTCCGATGACTTCGTCCCGAAAGAGATCTCGGTCCCCGTTGCAGAGTATCCACTCGGCCCGGGTCTCCTCTTTGTCGGAGCGGAGCCATCGGAGCCGATCTTCGAGATCTTCCAGGCTGTCTGACCACGACTTAGAGAGGGTGGTAAGCAGGCTGTTGAAGTCGCAGGCACTGGCCCAAATGCTCCATAGCCTGTCTCAGCAGACTTCGGCTATTGTTTCACCCCTTGAACTTCCTCCTCCAACTCCACACCAGAGTTCGGAGCTGGAGCTTCTCGGGAAAGCGACTGTTTCGGCACCGGAGCCGATACATCCTTTGGCTCCGTCGTCCTCGGCTCCGATCTCCTCCTTGAGGCCTTCCTTGGAGGGATCCGGTCGTCGGGTTTCCCTTGTTGGCTCCGAGGGGGCTAGTGGCATCGGACCCTTGTCCGACCCCGCTCTCCCTCTCGGGGCTTCGGCTTTGGTAAGCTCGACACCGACATCGGCCTCGGAGCCTTCCCTCTCAGTGGAGCCGGGAATTCCTGTATCCTCGGATCGGGGATATTCCGGTCTCCCGGGGAGGGGAGCCTTTGAGGTGATGAGGAGTGTCCTGGCTACTGAGCCAGGTTAACGGTCCATCCCTCTAGCTCCTCCCTCTTCGGTGCCTGTAGACACCTCTTGCCAGCCTCTTGCTCTCAGGCCCAGGGATCCATCGCCCCAGATTTCCCCATTGGGAATTTCCTCCTCTTCCGAAGTTTCCCCTGATCCTGCAGGTGAACCCCCTCAGAAGAGGACGTGTAAGAGGAAACACACAGACTCCCCCGAGTCTACTACATCTGATACTGACTTAGATGAGTCGGAGGGTTCACCACGATCCCCCTCTGAGGATGTCTCCTTTTCAGACATCCTTGAGCTCCTCAAACAGAGGGGGAATTGGCCATCCATTGATCCCTCCGAGGATGAGTCGGTATACCTGGAGGCTTTGGATCCGACCCTCCACCTCCTGGGTGTCTCCGCCTTTCGACCCACTTATGCAGGTAGTGGCTCGGAAGGCGTGGGCAGCTCCAGATTCTGTGGAACCTGTCCCCAGGAGACCATCCAAGTTTATTACGGCCCCTACGGACAAACAGTTTCTTTCCAAGGGTGTCTCTGTGGATGCTATGGTGGTGGCGGCCACTAAGAAGGAACTGGCGGATCCTTCAGTACCTGTCCATCCTCCTAACAAGGATTCTAGGACCATGGACAGGTATGGAAAGCGGATGTTTTCTTCAGCGACCTTTGCTATGCGTTCGCTGAACTACCTTTGTCACTTCACCAGGCTTCAAAGAGATATTCTCAAGGAACTGGGTGAAGTGGTCCAGGATCCTTCTGCTGCTGGGGCTCAAGAAAAGATTGCCTCACAGCTAGCAATCCTGAATTCCTTATCCAACTCCTCCATGCGGCTCATATCCTATGCGGCCGATGGAGCGAGCAGGGCCGCAGGCACAGGAGTGGCTCTTAGATGCCAAGCCTGGATGCGGCTTTGTAATTTTGCGGACCCCTTTAAGGCGTCCTTCACCAATACCCCCTTTGATGGTTCGGCTTTGTTCGGACCTCAGGTGAAGGATACCTTGACCAGGTGTGAGCAGGACGGTAAAACTCTTTCTGCCGTTGGAGTCCATTTTTCCACCCCTTCTAGACCATATCCCAAGGGTCAGAAGGGAGGGAAGATGTGGTTCCGTAAAGCCCAAGGAGCTACACCGGACACACGTGGTCAGTTTACCCCCAGAGGCAGAGGGGGTAACAATAACAGACACTGCCCTAGAGGCAGGGGGGTCCTCAGAACCAGGGCAACAGGGAGTCTCTTCCTGAGAAGCCCTTTCAGCACCCCTGAGGTGTTGCCCGACTGTCCACCCTTGGAGGCAGTCGAGGGAAGGATTTCGCTGTACCCAGTAGCCTGGCATTCCCTCTCACAAGATGTGTGGGTACAGTCGATCATATCCGAGGGTTACAAAATCCCCTTCGAAAGGTATCCCGTACCTCAACAATCCCTTCCAGACATCTCACCCGGTCAAAGGGATTTGGCAGAACAGGAGGTTTCAAAGCTCCTAGGAAAAAGAGCCATCCAGACTGTTCCGGCAGACCAAGTAGGATCCAGCGTCGACTCAAGATTCTTTTTGGTCCCCAAAAGGACGGGAGATTGGAGACCAATATTAGACCTGAGCAGTCTAAACAGATTTGTCAAGAAGGCAAGATTCGGATGGTCATGCTTCAGTCCATTCTGCCCTTTCTGGGCAAGGACAACTGGATGTGCTCTATAGACCTTCAGGACGCGTACTATCACATAAAGATTCACAGGCGCTCCAGAAGGTTTCTCCGCTTTCGGCTAGGGACCAGTCATTACCAATTCAGATCCCTGCCCTTTGGCCTCACTTCAGCCCCCAGAGTGTTTACCAAATGCATGGCAGTGGTCACAGCTCATCTGAGACGTCAAGGATTCCAGGTGTTTCCTTATTTGGACGACTGGCTCCTCTCCGCCACCACCAGGTGTCAGCTTCTTTAGACCAGAGACTACACTCTGCAGCTTTGCAGGAGTTTGGGAATTTCAGTAAATTTCGAGAAATCTTCTCTGCGGCCTTGCCAATCTATCACCTTTATAGGCGCAGAATTAAACACCATCAAAATGTTAGCCAGACTAACAGATCAAAGAATTCTGGACATCCAAAAATTTGTTCGGATTCTATTGCAGAGCAGCAAGGTCAAAGCCAGATTGGTACTAAAGGTTCTAGGTCTTATAGCTGCGGCCATTGTTCTTCTACCACTGGCTCGCTTCCATATGCGTCTTCTGCAGTGGATGTTATTCACTCAGTGGTCGTACCACAGTCTTCGATGAGGCACGAAATCTTAGTCACACAATCGTGCAGAACTCATCTGAACTGGTGGATATCTTCCCCTCTTCTTCATCAGGGCCGACCCTTTGTTCCCCCTCCTCCAGTTGCCACAGTTACTATGGATGCCTCTCTGATCGGGTGGGGGGGGCATTATCAGGGCAGGATGGTCCACGGGACGTGGCAACCCATAGAATACCATCTGCACATCAATGTCCTGGAGATGAGAGCGGTGCTTTTAACGTTGCAAGCCCTCAACGACTTTCTTCCCACGGGGACTATTGCAGTACAAACGGACAACATGTCCGTGGTCTGGTACATCAACAAGCAGGGCGGGACCAGGTCCTATCCGTTGTGTCGAGAAGCTCTCAGACTTTGGCAATGGGCAATCTCCTCTCATCGGTTTCTGATAGCAACACACATCCCCGGCAGGTCCAACCTCTTGGCAGACAGGCTGAGCAGATCCATTCTAATGCCTCACGAGTGGTCTCTCAATCAATCTGTAGTGGATCAGATTTTTCTGAAGTGGGGCACACCTTGTTGCGATCTTTTTGCTACACCTCAAAACAACAAGTGCCCCGATTTTTTCACCCTCTTTCCCCTACCAGGCTAACCCCTGAGAGACTCTCTAACCCAGGATTGGCCCCGGGGACTTCTGTACGCTTTTCCTCCCTTTCCCTTGATTCCACAAGTCATTCAGAAAGCCACCGTTTTGAGGGCCAAGTTGATTCTCATTGCCCCTTACTGACCTCAACAAATTTGGTTTCCGTCTCTGCATCGTCACCTCCTGGTGCAGCCTTGGCATCTGGACCCAGTTCCGGATCTCTTGATCCACCAGTCGGGTCAGCAACACCGGGCCATTCATTCTCTCAACCTCACTGCTTGGTTGCTCCACTTCCTTCCCTAGCCAGGCTTCCGATGATCTCTGATTCAGTCAGAGACATCTTAGTGTCTTCTTTAAAGTCGTCCACTAGAACTGTTTATGCTAGCAAGTGGCGACGTTTTTCTATTTGGGCAAATTCCAGGAATATTGATCCCTTTACTGCTCCTGTGCATTCTGTTTTAGATTTCCTGGCTGAAGTTTTTCATTCAGGATCTTCTTCATCTACAGTTAAAGTTCAACTGGCTGCTATTTCCAAGTATCATGTTGGCTTGCATGATAATAACATTATGTCTCACAGATTATGCAAGGCCTTTCTGAGAGGAGTTTTTCTCCTAAAGCCGCCGATAAAGCATCCTCCTCCGCAATGGGATCTAAATTTAATGTTGGCATCCTTGATGCTACCTCCCTTCGAACCGTCTGCTTCATGTTCTTTGAAGTTATTGACCTGGAAAACTATATTCTTACTGGCTGTCACTTCAGCAAGAAGGGTTTCCGAGATTCAAGCTCTCTGCATTCGTTCCCCTTACTTGGTTTTTCATAAGGACAGGGTATCCTTAAGAATGAACCCGTCCTTTCTCCCCAAAGTGGTGTCTCAAACAAATATTAACCAATCCATAGATCTACCAGTCTTTTCCCCAAACTATTCAGACAGAGCTGAACAAAAGCTTCATTTTTTTGGATGTCCATCGTCAGCTCAGGTACTGTTTGCATAGAACTAAACAATTCAGGAAATCGGACCAATTATTTGTCTCCTATGCAGAAAACAGGATAGGTCTTCCAGTTTCTAAAGTGACCTTATCCAGATGGTTGACTTCCACCATTTCCTATGTGTACTCTCTCAGAGGCAAGCAGCTACCTTCTAAACTGAAAGCACACTCAACCAGGAGTCTATCCACTTCTACAGCTTTTCAGGATAGACTACCCATTGATACCATTTGTGCAGCAGCTACGTGGGCCACGCCTCATACCTTTGTCTCTCATTACAAGTTAGACTTGGCCTCCAGAGACAGGGCCAGTTTTGGTTCCACAGTTCTCAAGAGTCTGTTCCATTGAGCCACCCGGGATACAGGTGCTAGGGACGCGGTCCCATCCAGCAAGAATGAAGGCGAGATTGACAACTTAACATGTAGAAGTTATGTACCTACCATAACGTTCCATGTTAGTTGTCTTCTCTCGCCTTCTTTCTTGCGTCCCTCCCTCCTTCCCCCTGGCCTGGACAGATCTTGAAGAGTTCCTATCAGGTTGTTTCCTCCTGAGCCTTCATATGAGGACTCTTATTATGAACTTGGTTTCCTAATTATTTTAGGTTAGTCCTTAGCAGGGTAGGTTAGCTACCAAACGAGATCTGAGGTAGTTCCGCCTTGCATCATGGGATATAGGGTTGCCTCGAGCTGGTAAAAGGAGTTCTCAAGCTAAAGCAAGTGCTCCGAACCCATCCAGCAAGAAAGAAGGCGAGAGAAGACAACTAACATGGAACGTTATGGTAGGTACATAACTTCTAATTACTAACCACCTGCTACCACTAACTAGGATGTTTCATTCACACACACACCCCTACCTACCTCTTAGTGCAAGAAATATGGACAAAGCCTAAAATAAACAGGGACAGATATTAAATAATGTTCTCGTGAACTTAGAAAGTTGCTAGAATAACAGGATTTGTGCTAGTATGAATTTTTCTAAAGGACATGAAGTCTGAAGCTCAAATGTCTGTCATTATTTAGCAACTTCAGCCTTCAATGATTTTCTAGAAAATCACAAAATTTATGAGGAACAGACAAAAAATATGGGGCAAAAATCTGGACATTCTGCAAAATGTGGACAGTTGAGAGGTATGCTACCTACCACACACACACACACGCACACACACAACCTCTCAACCTCTTACAGCAACAAACTCATAAATAAAACTGAGGCAAAGGCCCAAAAATAAGGACATTTTTTTAAATATTGCTCTTATAAACTTAGAAAGATAATAGAGTAGTAGTAGGTCTTGCATCAGTACGAATTTTCTGAAAGGTATGAAATCTGAAACTGAAATGTCTGCATTATTTTCTAACTTCAGTCTTTAACAATTTGCCACTAATTTGCCAGAAAACTGCAATTTTATGAAAAACGGACCAAAATGTGATGCAAAAATATAAAATTGCCAGACAATACAGCTGGGAACCTGTCAATGGAGGGACACCATTTTAATATGAGCACAGTTAACTTAGAGCAGCTGACAAAATTAGAGAATCTACATGCATTTCTGAAATAAAAGTAATGTATAACTCTGATCATTACAGTTATTTATAAAAGTAAAGTAAACCCTCTATGTTTTCTTCCAAAATTGCTATTTTGTGGAGGGATCATTAGGGGAAGAGCAACATTTTGAGCCAAAATCAGGGACAGTTGAGGTTTGGCTATGCCTAATTCTATAAAGCAATTTATTTGCATGTACCTCTCAACCTGTTAATGCAATAAATCTGGACAAGGCCAAATATATTGAGGGAACATATAAACAGTACTAAAAATTGCTCTTGTATAAACTGGGACAGTTGATAGAACAGGTCTCATTTTAGCATGCATTTTTCTGAAGGTTATAAAGTCTGAAACTAGTGTGTCATTATTTAGTGACTTAATTCCTAAATCATTTGCCAGAAAACCACAAATTGAGGAACAAACCAAAAATAAGAAGCAAAAAATCTACTCATTCTTTGAAAATCTGGACAGTTGGGAGGTATAGTTCAGCTGGGGCTGTCTAAGTTTGCCGCCCTTCCCCCTCACAAAACCATGGTCGAATGGAGCCTCCCCCTGCAGCCATTCCAATGATCCATTACTTTGCTATTTCACTCCATTTACCATAAACATTAATGTGCATACTGATTTACTTCTATGATGATTTGAACTTCATTTGAAAGTTTTATTTTGCATTTTACAGCACAAACACTAAGACATCTGCTAAACAAACTTGGCATTAAAACTTCTCTGCTCTTGAAACTCACATTCATTGAAACAACATTAAAACCCACATTCAAAGAAAAGTACATTTTACCCGTGGCAGATAAAAATTAATTCTGGGTTGCTTTTAAATCATAGGCCCCTTGCATATGAAACATACATGTGCTCTTTGATACACCTTCCTATTGCTTTGAACATTTTTCCAGTAAACAATGAAACAAAACGGCCCAATTCAGAACATTTCTATCATAAAAGTCTAGTCAAACTTCTACAGTCCACCATTATCAGTAAATAATATGCACAATCTCTGAAGTAGTAAAAAAAGTCATCTAAATAATTCCACGTTAAATAAATCTAACTAATGAAGAGGTTGCTGCTAGCAATCACCTTTATATTTCATGACTTCACCGAAAAATAAAGTGTCTGATGCCCCTGAGGAATAAATTACCTAAATTACATTAATAATAAGCTAGTAATATTGCAATAGGAAATGGATGGCAAACTGATAACAGGCGCATAGTTAGTGTCTTAACTTTCAGTACAGCAGCATTCACCCCTTATGGGAGTAGAACCAACAACCTTCTGCATTAAAAGCAAGTCCACAACATTTTGTGCTGCTAGCAATGTGAGCCGACTTCAGCACTAAACTTCTCTTCCCCTGCAGCTCTCAGCTCCTTGTAAAATCTACGCAATACTCAACTACATCTCAACTTCGCAGCACAAGAAGTCTGGAAAAAGCCAAATTTATTGGGGTGGGTCAAAAGGGCAAAAAACAGGAACACATTAAACATTGCTTGTATAATCTTGGAAAGCTGCTAGAATAAAATGCTGTGTTACCATCATACATTTTACTGCCAAGGTCACTGTGCAAAATAGTCAGAACAACATACCACTATGCCATATCACCTGCTTTGTGAAAGAGAGGAAGACTGAAACTTAAATGGCTATCATTTAGTGAATTCAGTTCTCACCATAGCTGTCAACCTCTTAGCACAAAACACCTGGACAAACCCAGTAATGAGGGAATACAGCCCTCAAACATATTCAGTGAATTCAGTTCTTGCCATAGCTGTCAACCTTAGCACAAAAACCTGGACAAAGCCAATAACAGGGTATTACAGTCCCAAAAATAAGGACAAATTTCAAATAGTCATAAACTTAAAAAAAATGCTATAAAAAGGTTGTGTTAGTATATATTTATTGCTAGAATAAAAAGTTGTTTTACTATGTCAAAAACACAGGGATAAGATGCAGACTCCACACAGAAGGCACCCCAGCCAAGAATCAAACCAGAAAACCTATAGCTGTGAGGCAACAATACTGCCACTGCACCATCAAATATGTAAGGAAGTAAACATTCAGAAACCTGAAGTCTGAAATTTAAATGCCTGTCAATTTGTTAATCAGGACAGCCTGACTTGGAACAGAAAAAAAAAACAATTCTCAGCAGAGGCCCAGGAAAAAATAATGCAGACATGTCTTTGTAACATGGGAGGACACAAATGCAAACCCACACAAACACAGGGAGAAGATACAGACACCCCCCACCATCAAATATGTAAGGAAGTAAACATTCAGAAACCTGAAGTCTGAAATTTAAATGCCTATCAATTTGTTAATCAGGACAGTCTGACTTGGAACAGAAAAAAAAACAATTCTCAGCAGAGGCCCAGGAAAAAATAATGCAGACATGTCTTTGTAACATGGGAGGACACAAAAGCAAACCCACACAAACACAGGGAGAAGATACAGACACCCCCCCCACAAAGAAGGCACCCCAGCCAAGAACCAAACCCAAGAACCTACAGCTGTGAGGCATCAATGCTACGGTGCTACCACTGCACCATCAAATTTCAAGCATTGCAATATTTAAAAACCACAGATACGATACAGATATTGATCAGATCAAATATGAGGCAAAAATCTGCAATTGTTTTACAAATGGTGATGGGTAGGGAATTCAGGTCTTTAACACCTGCATACAAGGTACAGGGTTCAAGCCTGAGGTATTCCCTACCACACCCACACACACACACACACACACACACACACACACACACACACACACACACACACTTCATATTACTCACCAACCCTCGGTTGCAAGACCCTTCTAAATAAAGTCCTTGAAGTGAGACCAACATAACGCTTGAATCCTCCCGCTCGTGTACATCCAACATAATGCTTGAATCCTCCCGCTCGTGTACATCCAACATAACGCTTGAAAAGCATTTGAACTGGCCGGAAAAACAAAAAGTGAAAATTTAAAAAGCTACCCCCCTTCTAAGTAAGTTGTACTGAAATCAGTACAGTGCGTATGCCTCCCGACGTCCCTGCTTCAAAGCGAACGTAGCCACAGATCCTCTCACTCCTCTAGGCTGTCAGTTCATGATGTGCAGAGAGTAGTCAGTAGGTTGCTAAAGTCGCAGGCACTAGCTAAATTGTTGTCCAGCCCTCCTCAACAGGTACCGGCTCCATCCACTTCTCTCGATGTTCCTCCTCCTACTCCAGTGAGTTCGGAGCCGGAGTTCATTGGGGTTCGAGTAGTGGAACCGTCGGCTCCGATAACTCTATCTCCTTCGGTTCAAACGTTGGCTCCGATTCCCTCGGTGGTACCTTCCGTCAAGGGATCTGGGTGCCATGGCTCCTTTGTCAGCTCCAAGGGGGCGTGTGGCATCATACCCTTGTCCGACCCTGTTCTCCCTCTCAGAGCTTCGGCGCAGGTGAGCTCGGCTCCAACATCGGCCTCGGAGACGTCCCCCTCAGTGCGGAGAAAGATTCCTATTTCTTCGGAACCAGAACTTTCTCTGCCTCATGGCAGGGACGCCTTTGAGGTCATGCGGAGTGTGCTGTCCTCTGAGTCAGCTCCACTTTCAGCCCCACCGGCTCCTTCCCCCATAGTGCCTGTGCCAACCTCTGCTCCTCCTCCAGACCCTAAGCCTAGTGAACTGAAGCTCCAGGACACCCTATTGGGTGTTTCCTCCTCTTCCGAGGCCTCTCCTGATCACTCAGAGGAGCTCCCTTGGAAGAAGAAGAGGAAGCACATTGACTCCCCTGAGTCTGTCACTTCTGATACAGACTTAGATGATTTGGAAGGGTCCCCGAGATCCCCCTCTAAAGATGTTTCCTTCGCGGACATCCTGGAAATGCTTAGGCAGAGAGGGAACTGGAATCCCCCAGCCCCTACTGAGGATGAGTCTGTATTTCTGGATGCTTTCAGTTCCCGACCTTCCACCTCCTGGGTTTCTCTGCCTTTCGATCCACTTATGGCAGTGGTAGCTCGAAAGGCTTGGTCAGCTCCGGATACAGTGCAACCAACTCTGAGGAGACCTGGTAAATTCATTACAGCGCCCCAGGATAAACAATTCCTTTCTAAAGGTGTTCCTGTTGATGCCATGGTGGTTGCAGCAGCCACCAAAAAAGAGTTAGCGGAGACCTCTTCATCTGTCCATCCCCCAAACAAGGAGTCTAGGACGATGGACAGATATGGGAAGTGAATGTTCGCTTCAGCGACATTCTCCATGAGGTCACTGAACTACCTATGTCATTTTACCCGACTTCAAAAGGATCTCCTTAAAGAGCTCGGAGATACCCTCCAAGATCCAACAGCTGAGGGAGCACAAGCCAAAGTAGCTTCCCAGCTGGTGATGCTTAATTTTGTTGTTAACTCCTCCATGAGGCTCATTTCCTATGCAGCCGATGGGGCGAGTCGAGCCGCAGGTACGGGTGTGGCCCTTAGGAGGCATGTATGGATGCGGCTGTGTAACTTTGTGGAACCCTTTCAAACGTCCTTCACCAACACCCCCTTTGATGGTTCCTTTCTTTTTGGACCACAGGTGAAAGACACTTTGACTAGGTGTGAGCAAGAAGGCAAGATGCTGTTTGCTATGGTAGTCCATTTTTCCAATCCCTCTAGACCTTACCCCAAGGGTCAGAAGAGTGGTAAGATGTGGTTCTGTAAATCTCAGGGAGCCTTGTCCGACACACATAGTGATTTTTCCTCCAGAGGCAGAAGGAGAAACAATAGAAATAGACGCCGCCCTCGTAGCAGAGGGGGTCTGCAGAACCAGGGCAACAGAGAATCTTTCTCTGATAAGCCCTTCTAGCATCCCTGAAAGGTTGTGCGGCTGCTCACCTCTGGAGGCAGTCGGGGGAAGACTTTCACTGTAACCAAAAGCCTGGCAAAGTTTAACACAAGACAGATGGGTACGGTCTTTTATATCTGGAGGTTACAAAATTCCCTTCCATCAACCATCCCCTTACAGTCAAGGAAGACCCTTCCAGATGTTCCACCCAATCTGAAGGAGCAAGCAGTAATAGAAGTTTCAAAACTGCTAGAAAAAAGAGCCATCCAGGAAGTCCTGGCAGACCAGGACAGATCCGGAACTTACTCAAGGTTCTTTTTAGTACCAAAAAAGAAAGGGGACTGGAGGCCGATTCCAGATCTCAGCAGACTAAACAGGTCTGTACAAAGAACAAAGTTTCGGATGGTCACCCTACAGTCCATTCTACCCTTTCTGGGTCAGGACAATTGGATGTGCTCGATAGATCTTCAGGATGCGTACTACCATATCAAGATGGACAGGCGCTCCAGGAGATATCTTTGCTTCCGGCTGGGGGACAGTCATTATCAGTTCAGAGCTCTGCCCTTTGGTGTCACCACAGCAACAGGGTGTTCATCAAATGTATGGCAGCAGTCACAGCTCACCTGAGATGTCAAGGATTCCAGGTGTTTCTGTATCTAGACGACTGGCTCCTCACTGCTACCACCAGGCATCAACTCCTACAAGCGCGGGACTACACAATGACAATTTGTACCCAGCTAGGCATTATAATAAATTTTGAAAAATCTGCCTTGTCACCCTGTCAATCTATCACTTACATAGGAGCAGACTTAGACACAAGGAATATGTTTGCAAGGCTACCACTAGAAAGGGTGTCTGCAGTTCATCAGCAAGTACAAATTCTAATACAGAGCAAAAGGATCCAAGTCAGGTACGTCCTTCAAACTATGGGTTCCATGGCAGCAGCCATTCTTCTAATCCCACTAGCGCGCTTTCATATGAGAATTCTTCAGTGGCTTCTGTTCACACAGTGGTCTTTCCAAGAGCTACCCATGACTCACATGATCATGATCACGGATACATGCAAAAGACATCTTTCTTGGTGGATGGTCTCCCCACAAGTTACTCAGGGCAGACCTTTCTTACAACCCCCTTCAGTAGCCACAGTGACGACAGATGCCTCCCTGATAGGGTGGGGGGGGCATTATCTGGGCAGGACCGTCCAAGGCACTTGGCAACCTCACGAGTACCATCTGCACATAAATGTCCTGGAAATGAGAGCCGTGCTCCTGGCATTGCAAGCCCTTCTGGGACCATTGCTATTCAAATGGACAACATGTCAGTGGTGTAGTACATCAACAAGCAGCGCAGAACCAGATCCTACCCCCTGTGTCGAGAAGCACTCAGACTTTGGCAGTGGGCGATTTCCCCCCAATGTTTTCTGATTGCGATGCACATCCCTGAGAGATCCAACGTCATAGCGGACAGGCTCAGCAGAGCTATCCTCATGCCTCATGAGTGGTCTCTGAATCAGGAAGTTGCGAATCTTATTTTCCGCAAATGGGGACAGCCTTGCTGTGATCTCTTTGCCAGCCCCTTCAACAGCAAATGCAGCAACTACTTCTCCCTTCTTCCGCTTCCGGGTCACATACCCAGAGATGCTCTAGTCCACGATTGGCCCCAGGGACTTCTTTATGCCTTTCCTCCTTTTCTCCTGATACCCAAACTTATACAGAAAGCAATATCGCTGGGTTGCAAAATGATCCTCATTGCCCCCTACTGGCCTCGACAGATATAGTTCCCGTTCCTGCACCGTTACCTTCTCGATCAGCCCTGGACTCTGGACCCAATTCCAGACCTCCTGGTTCATCAGTCAGGCAGGTTGCATCAATCCCTCAAAACTCTCCAGCTCACAGCTTGGTTGCTCCACTTCCAACCTTAGCCAGGCTTCCTAGCATTTCCCCAGCAGTCCATGAGATTATCGTCTCCTCTCATAAGTCTACAACGAGCAAAACTTATGCTAGCAAATGAAAATGTTTCTCTTGTTGGGCAGAGGCTAGGAATGTGGATCCCTCTTCAGCCCCAGTCCACGAAATTCTGGAATTCTTAGCACATCTGTTGCACTCTGGGTCTGCTTCCACTACGATCAGGGTACAATTAGCGGCCATTTCTAACTTTCGTGTTGGCTTGTCAAATTCTAACATTGTCTCATAAGCTCTGTAAAGCTGTTTTGAGAGGGACAACTCTTCTCAGGCCTCCAGTGAGAGATCCCCCTCCTCCTTGGGACCTTAATTTAGTCCTAACTTCCTTAATTCTGCCCCCTTTTGAACCAACAGCGTCCTGCTCCATCAAATTTCTGTCTTGGAAGACACTCTTTCTGGTAGCTATTACTTCAGCCAGACGCATCTCCGAACATCAGGCACTATGTGTTCGTCCTCCCTACTTGGTTTTTCATAAGGACAGGGTTGCTCTGAGGACTAATCCTTCGTTTCTTCCTAAAGTCTGCTCAGAAAATAATTTAAACCAATCTATAGATATTCCTGTGTTTTTCCCTAATTATACCAACAAGGCAGAGTACAAACTACATCAATTGGACATCCATAGACAATTGCATTTTTACCTGCACAGAACTAAAGAAATAAGGAAATCGGACCAATTATTCCTTTCTTATGCCTTAGGCAAACAAGGTCTCCCAGTTTCCAAGGTAACCTTGTCCAGATGATTGTCACACACTATTACTTTCATTTATCAGTTAAGGAACAAAGAGTTACCTATTAAACCGAAAGGTCATTCTACTAGGGCCTTGGTCACCTCTGTAGCCTTCCAGTCCAGGTTGCCCATGGATTCTATCTGTGCAGCTGCCACGTGGGCAAACCCTCATACCTTTATTTCTCATTACAAGCTGGATATGGTCTCCGGAAGCAGAGATAACTTTGATTCCACTGTTTTGAAGAGTCTGTTCCACTGAGCCACCCAGGATGTTAGGTTCTAGGGATGCTGTCCCAACCAGCAAGAGCGAAGGCGAGATAGACAACTTAACATAAAGAAGTTATGTACCTACCATAACGTTCCATGTGAGTTGTCTTCATCTCGCCTTCTTTCTTGCATCCCACCCTCCGTCCCCCAGTCCTAGTGGACTGAGAGGAGTTCCTGTTTTACTGACTGAGTGTTCTCTTGTTTTTTTCCTCTATTGACTTAGAGACTATGGCAGATATAGTCAACCTATTATTTGCATTAGTCTATTCTCTTGCTAAGTCTGGAGTTAGCTATTTCAAACGAGATGTGGGTAGCTATCGCTAGGCATTATGGGATAAGGGGTAGCCTCGAGCCAGTAAACAGCTCTCAAGCTATTGAAGATGGCCGAGTCAGAGCCGAGGATCGGCTCCGATCCCAACCAGCAAGAAAGAAGGCGAGATGAAGACAACTAACATGGAATGTTATGGTAGGTACATAACTTCTTTTTACTGTTCAGAACAAAGGGTCTGAGGAGACAGTACATCCATGGAAGTGACACCCTACCCTTTGTTTGGAGACATGGATTTTGGCCAGTGGCAGGTAGCTGAAGTCCTCATGTTGACTTACTTTGTTGTTGTTTACCATTTGATTTGGCTTTCAGACAGAACTTAGAATAAAATGGATAAATAATGTTACAGTTCATAGTTTCAGATCATAATTACTGACCTTTCCCTGTTGCTGCACTTTTAGTTTGAAAGTAATAGCTCAGACTTTATAAAGACTCAATAAACAAAGCCCGACATTAAATATTAGAAAATCAGAAGGAGAAAAGATAGAATAATTGAGCATTACGTGTTTTGTCTCAATGGAAGCAAGAAGGAATTTTCAAAATAAAACACCTTTGAAGGTCAAGAGGACCAAGAATGTGCTTGTTGTAAGTGAGAGAAACAAGACACCTTTGTAAAAGGAAAAAAATAGATTGCTTTTTGCTACAACTGTGCCAACACTCCTTTAGATGATTAGTTGATCATCCTTCTTATTCCATTGTCAATGATCCCTGTGGAAGTTTCTTTTGTTGTATCGTTATATTTAAGGTAAGTATATATCTGATATTGTTAACCCTCATTCATTCCTTATGCATGGGTATCGGTTCCGAGCTCGGAACCGAGCCGGCCATTTTCCAAGCTCGCGTCAGCTTCAAACTCTCGAGCTAAACTCTTACCCACAATTCCCTTCTCCCTGTTACCCCAGATTTCGTTTGCTGCATTGCCATCCGGTCGTGTCAAGCTACTTCTCTTGAGCTAAGTACAGTCAATTGTTGTTTAATTGCTTTACAAATTACTTTTTTGTCAGAAAAGTTGATCTTTTATTGTCTCTTGCCCTGTCACATCTAGCGTTCATAATTTCCTTTACTTACCCTTTTTACCACTAGGTAATTTTCTCCTTACCATTGTTGATAATCCCTTTCCCTTTCTCTTTCTCTTTCATACCTTTGAGTACTCTCTTGTACCATTGTTGGTACTTTTCTATTTGTTAATATGGCAGATAAAAAGGGTAGTCTGGGGTTTAAGTGGTGTTCTGATTGTGGACACAAACTGCCTACTTCTGATGCACACTCGTTGTGTTTATTGTTTGGGAGCTTCCCATTTATCTGTTGAACCACCTTGTAGTATTTGTGAGAACTTTTCTAATAGAACTTTGTTAGAAAGGAAAAATAAGCTGATACTGAAGGGACTTCTAAAATCTCCCTTTGCAGAGAGAAAATGGATGTTTCTACTAAGGCTAAATCCTTGCCTTCGTCCCCGGCTGGGGACTCTCACCAACCAAAATCTAAAAAGGCTAAAATTTCGGCTCCGGAGCTCTCTCAGTCAGCCCCAGTGCTTTCGGTGCCCAGACCTTTGGCACCGAGACCTTCGGCTCTATTAGTGATTTCGGCTCCGTCCTCTCCTGCAGCCTTCTACATATCGGCACCGAGGGGCTCCTCGGTTCAGACCATTACCACTGTATCGGCACCGACCGTTCAGTTGGCACAGACCTTGACTGCATCGGCTCCGAGATCTTCCTCGGAACCAAGGCCTTTAGTGTTGACTCCAGTTTTGTCGGTTCCAGCTTCGGCACCGACAGCCACTTCAGCACCGATCCCTGTGTTGGTGCAGACAATGACATCGGCACCGATGATTTCTTCGGTGCAGACTACATTAGTTCAGTCTTTCTCTGTGCCGTTGTCCTCGGTGCGGTCAGATGAGATGGGCACCAAGTCTACCTCTTTTGTGGACAGGCCTGTTTCTCCCTCAGCCTCTGTGAGGTCCACTAGAAGTCTTTCTGAACATGATGTGTTGCGTCTTGCAGACCTGGCATTCTTGGCCAGAGGTATTCCACCCCCCAGGAACTATCCTTCCTTGGGAGGTGATCACCCATCTCCAAAGACACCTTCTTATTCTCCTCCTTCATTGCCTTTGAAGTCCGTAGATATAGTACAGTCTTCCCCTTCTGCGGTTCCCTTTACGAATCTCACTAAGGAACCACAGTTGCCTTCATGGCAGGAAAGTTTTGCTACGACCCAGGATGTCAGCTGTGACACGCATAGTTTGCTGCTCCATGGCCATCCAGGGACTCCGAGTCGGCATGCTGAGCCACTTAAGGGAGGAGTGCCCCCTGTCCTAGACATACACTCCTCTCCGGGTGGACCAGCCTTCCAACTGATGGAGAAAGCTTTCACTGCTGCTGGCAATACCGGACTGTCTATACCTCCACCCTCCTCTGGTACACTGGTTTCACAAGTCGCACCTAGCGGACACCAGGTGCAAGGGCCTCAGGACATATTCCCTCAGGAATCCACTTTTCCGTTGTCTTTCCCAGCTTCTCCCGCTGAGGAGGTCCACCGGAAAAGTTTGTGTAAGAGGAAGCAGATGGACTCCACAGAGGAGTCCCTCACTGAAGACACAGATGTCGATGAGGGGGAAGGATTCCCTCGGTCACCCTCTGAGGTATCCTTTGGCAATATGCTTGAAATCCTGAAAGAGAGGTGACTGGCAGCTCTCTAATCCAACTCCTGAGGAATCTGTGTTCCTGCAGGCCTTTTGCGCCCAGCCCCCTACCTCCTGGGTTACTCCACCTGCCGATGAACTTGTCAAGCTCATCGTGCCGCGTGCTTGGAAGGCCCCTGATATGGTTGAAACTATTCCCCAGAGGCCAGATAAGATCTTGTCCCCTCCTGCTTCAGATCCCCATTGGTCCAAAGGTCTTCCTGTAGATGTTTTGGTGGTGGCGGCCAGAACAAAAAAGGATCTGGCAGAAGAAGAATGCCAGACTGTCCATCCGCCTAACAGAGAGTCCCGGGCTCTGGACAGAATAGGGAAGCGCACTTTTGCTTCAGTGACCTTTGCTATCAGGTCCCTGAATTATATGGCACATTTTACCAGGCTTCAAAGGGATCTGGTTTCTGAGCTCTCTGAAACCTTGGCTGGTGCAGTGTCTGATGAGGTCTGTGACAAAGTGGCCTCCCAGCTGGCCACCATTGAGTCTGTGTCTAACTCCTCTATGCAATTGATATCTCACACATCAGAAGGAGCAGCTAGAGTGGCGGGTTCAGCTGCGGTCTTGAGATGACACGCCTGGATGCATTTGTGCAACTTCGCAGAACCTTTTAAGTCTTCCTTTCTTAATGCCCCCATTGAGCCCTCCTCGTTGTTTGGGCCCAAAGTTAAAAGCACACTGGCCAGATGTGAACATGACGGTAAGACCCTTTCTGCCATAGGTGTCCGTTATTCTTCCTCTCAATGTGCTTTCTCCAGAAACCAAAAGATAGGGAAGATATGGTTCAAGAAATCTCAGGGTCCTTTCTGTGACACACAGGCCGAGTTCTCCCCCAGAGGCAGAGGGGGAAACTCACAGGGAAGACGCTCCTTTTGGGGCAGAGGGGGACTGCATAACCAGGGTTCCAGGGATTCTTTCCCTGGTCAATCCTACCAGTGCTCCTGAAGAGCGGCCCAAATCTTTCCTCTGGAGGTGGTTGGGGGACGTTTCTCCTTGTACCCTTCTGCCTGGCTAACCATCACCACCGATTCTTGGGTACAGAGGATCATAACCAGAGGTTATCATATCCCCTTTGATCGTTGTCCCGTCCCTTCAAAAAATCTTCCCGACGTTCCACCCAGTCAAAGGGAAGAAGCAGCACTAGACATAGAAAAGCTGCTAAGACAGAGTCATCCAAATAGTCCCTCCAGACCAGATAGGATCCGGATTCTACTCAAGACAATTTTTGGTGCCAAAGAAAACCGGGGACTGGAGACCAATTTTGGATCTCAGTGTATTGAACAAATTTGTGAGAGTACAAAAATTCCGGATGGTTACTATATAGTCTATCCTCCCACTTTTGGAAAAAGACGATTGGATGTGCTCTATAGATCTTCAAGATGCATACTACCTCATAAAGGTGGACAGGCCATCAAGAAGATTTCTGCACTTCCATGCGGGAGCCAGTCACTATCATTTCAGAGTACTGCCCTTCGGACTCTCTACAGCCCCCAGTGTGTTCACAAAGTGCATGGCAGTTGTCACAGCTCACTTGCGACTTCAAGGATTCCAGGTGTTTTCATACCTAGACGACTGGCTCATTTCCGCCCCCACCAGACATCTACTGGAAAAAGCCCTGGCATACTCTCTCCTCGCTGCTCAAAGGCTAAACATAATCATAAACTGGCAGAAATCCAATCTCACCCCATCTCAGTCGACAGAATTTATAGGGGTTATCTTGGACACAAAAAAACTGCAGAGCTATTCCAGAGCACAGAATTTTAAGGATAAAGCACCAACTAATTCCAATCCTTTCAGAGGAAAAATCCACAGCTCTACAGCTGTTGGGTTCCATGGCAGCCTCCATCACCATTGCTCCCCTGGCCAGATTTCACATGAGGCTTGTGTAATGGCTACTGCTCACCCAATGGTATCCTTTTCAGCATCCTGTTTCAGCCATGATTCGAGTAACCCACAGGTGCAAACAGGATTTAAATTGCTAGATGACACACAGTCTCTCACAATGGTCTTGCCCCTTTCCCCCCCAGCAACCCAAGGCCACAGTGACCACGGACGCCTCCCTGATGGGGTGGGGGGGGGGCTATGTCAGGGACTGACAGTCCAAGGCACTTGGTCCCAACTGGAGGCCCATCTGCATATAAATGTTCTAGAGCTGAGGGCGGTGCTTCTGGCATTCCAAGCATTCCATCCCCTGCTGCCGTCTGGGACAATTGCGATTCAATCAGACATCATGGCGGTGGTCTGGTACATCAACAAGCAAGGTGGAACCAAATCTTACCCTCTTTGTCAAGAGGCCTTGAGGATATGGCAATGGGCGATGGCTACCAACCGTTTTCTTCTAGCAACGCACATTCCCAGGAGTTCCAACGTGATAGCAGACAGACTCAGCAGGTGCATTCTGCAACCTCACGAGTGGTCCCTGAATCCCTTGATAGTGGTGGAGGTCTTCCACCGCTGGGGCCATCTTTGCTGCGACCTCTTTGCATCCCCGACCAACTACAAATGCAGCAACTACTTTGCCATGATTCCCCCTCTGGGACAGTCACCCAGGGACGCTCTAGTCCACGATTGGTCCTCGAGTCTTCTCTACGCATTTCTGCCTTTTCCTCTCATTCCCCAGTTTCTGAAGAAAGCCCGGTGGTTGAAGAGCAAGGTAATCCTCATAGCACCATATTGGCCACGACAGATTTGGTTCCCATTCCAACTACAAATGCAGCAACTACTTTGCCCTGATTCCCCCTCCGGGACAGTCACTCAAGGACGCTGTAGTCCACGATTGGTCCTCGAGTCTTCTCTACGCATTTCCTCTCATTCCCCAGTTTCTGAAGAAAGCCCGGTAGTTGAAGAGCAAGGTAATCCTCATAGCACCGTATTGGCCACGACAGATTTGGTTCCCATTCCTTTGGCCTCACCTACTAGATCGACCATGGATTCTCCATCCAATCCCAGAGTTGATCTCACACCCACAGAACCTGATTCACCCCAACATGAACAGCCTGAAGCTAACGGCTTGGCTACTCTAATTCCCTTGATTGCCAGGCAGAATGATCTTTTTTTACCAGTACGTGATATTGTCATTGCTTCTCATAAGTCTTCCACTAGAATTACTTATCTGAGCAAGTGGAAAAGATTTACCTGTTGGCTGAAAGATAAACAAGTAGACCCCTTTTCAGCACCAGTGTCAATAATACTAGACTATCTGGCCAACCTGTTTCAATTGGGTCTGTCGGCCTCTACCATTAGAGTTCATTTGGCTGCAATTTCTAATTTTCATGATGGTGTCCAAGATTCCTCTCTTATGTCCCATAAATTGTGCAAGACCTTCATAAAAGGTGTGAATCATCTGAAGCCACCTTTTAGAGAACCTATTCAACCATGGGATTTATCATTAGTTCTACAAGCTCTGACAATGGCACCTTTTGAACCAGCCTCTTCTTGTGACCTCAAGTATTTGTCATGGAAAACCTTGTTTTTGGTCGCTATTACTTCTGCCAGACGTATTTCTGAACTTCAAGCTTTATGTATCAAGACTCCATACTTGATTTTTCATAGAGATAGAGTGTCTCTGAGAACTAATCCATCATTTCTGCCTAAAGTGATCTCTGAAATGTCCATTAATCAAGCCATTGAATTGCCAGTTTTCTTTCCCAACCATTCAAACAGAAGAGAGTATTGCCTACATACCCTAGATATACACAGGCAAATCCATTTTTACTTAAACAGGACTAAACCCTCGTAAATCTGACCAGTTATTTTTGTTCTTTTCTGGATCTAGATTAGGATCGGCTGTTGCTAAGGTCACATTAGCAAGATGGTTGAAGGACTGTGTGACCTTTATTTACACACAACGTAATATCTCCTTGCCTACTACCATGAAAGCTCATTCAACAAGGTCGGTGGCAACTTCTGCTGCCTTCCATGCCAGAGCTTCTTTACGTGACATCTGTGCAACTGCAACTTGGGCTACGCCTCATACCTTCATCAATCATTACAAATTGGATTTGGCCTCCAAGGAAAGAGCATCTTTCGGTTCTATGGTGCTCAGGAATGTCCTTCCACGAGAGCCTCCCAGGAATAGAGGTAGCTGGGGACTCTGTCCCATGCGTAAGGAATGAAAGAGGATTAACAATATCAGATAAAGAAGTTATGTCTTACCATAACATTCCATCTGTATTGTTGATCCTCGTTCAGTCATTACGACCCTCCCTCCTCCCCCCTCCTGTGGTTTCTAGTGGATCTCACCATCCAGTTCTCTTAGGTTATTTGACCAGAGGTAGCCTCTACCTTCTTTAATTTGCAAACTCAATCTGAGGTAACAGGGAGAGGGGAATTGTGTATAAGAGTTTAGCTCAAGAGTTTGAAGCTGATGCGAGCTTGGAAAATGTCCGGCTCGATTCAGAGCTCGGAACCGATACCCATGCGTAATGACTGAACGAGGATCAACAATACAGATGGAACATTATGGTAAGACATAACTTCTTTTTACAGTGTATAAGATCTGTAAGAAAACTGGCAAAAAACAAAGATGTATCAGTATTGTTTGCACCAGTAAATTTATAACAGGTATATAAGTATTATTGCCATAAGGAATGAAGTTGTTCCACATCTGAGTCCTGGAAATTGAGTCATGACTCTGAGAATACATAAAATTCAAGATCTGTTACAAGCAAGCCTTCGATGTGTAGGTGAGCCATTCAAACTTGTCATGGCATCCTTGGGATCCACCATATGAATGTCCTCTAAAGCCTACATACTTTTCAGTACCTTGAGTGGTTTACTATCATTACCTTGCCACACAGGCGGTTGAGTCCACTAATGGCCAAAACTGTTTCATGAAAGTCAAAATAACAAATACCTGTGTACCCAGCACAGTTAATGAAACTCTCTACCACTCTGGAACCAGGAACAAGGGTTACCACAGATCCAAAAGGGGGCCAAGTTTGGACAGTTGGTCATGTCATTTTTTGACATTCCAACATTCGTAATGTAGGACTTGACAGATGAAGTTGACTGTGTGTCAGATTAATGATAGTAAACCACGTTGAGTATATAATTTAAGGAATAAGAGGATTCTTTAAAAAAAAAAAGATTCAGTCTACTGCAAGATTTTTTTTTAGGAAATTTAGTCTGCCTAGAATACATACATGTAAGCATTGCTTTTCTGAGCTGCAGTGTATATCTTGCTGTAAGAATGCTTTTCTTCATGTTCAGTAGATTGGATTAAATTAGGATTTATTTCCAGCCCAAATATTTTTATTTGGTTACTAGATGGACTGCAGAAGGTGAGGTCTGATTGGACTTTAACATCAGTACCTTAATTTTATTTGACTTATTAGTGTATGCTTTAATAAGCTGAGTTTTTTCTTTACCTTAAAGGCTAAGATGAGGAGCAGTGATTTTGCTCATGTGGAGTTGTGTTTCCTTGTGCACTCAAAAATAGGGGTGATGAAAAGACAGCTGAAGTAATATGTTGAAATAATATATAATCCCTCTTACCTGGCCTTTTGTCACCTCAGTACTTCATCACTATCTCCCAAATTACCCTGTATGTTCTCAAGACAAAAACCTGATTGAAGTCTATAAACCAAAAAATGTATGAGACAAAGTCTGTACTCACACTGCATAGTCAACTATGGAACTGTATCCCAAATTCAATTAGAACTGTATCTAGTCTCCATGTGTTTAAGTCTTCTCTCAAATAACTTTTCACTAACTCATGGTTGTGCCTATGCACCTTACCTGTATGATCTACATCAACAGATACTTTACATTCATACTAACCGCTCATCATATTGTCTGTCTTAACCTTTTATTTCCTAGCATAACTGACTACACTTTGAATGCTTTTGTATATACTGATTATTGTATTTATTTATTTATTATTATTATTATTATTATTATTATTATTATTATTACATCAGTGGTGTCTCCTCATGCTTTATTGTATCTTGTGTATTTCACTGTTAAATTGTATGTACATATGTTTTTTTAATTACATCTATAGTACTGTTTTATTTGATGTTATCTAACTCTCTGTAGCTTTTGTCCTTGGACCTCCATGAAAACGGGTATTTATTACCCAATCAGACTTATCCAGTAAACAAATATCAATAATAATAATAATCATATTTTACATAGATTAATTTGGCAGGAAGGTTAAATAGGTATTTCCTATCAATGTCAAGTGTTACATGCTTCAGTTAAACATTAACAATATTGCACAGATTATTTAACAAAATTAGTAAAATGGCCAGTAGAATATGATTCATTGAATGCAGTTGTTTGTCTTGGATAAAGTTATTTTTTTCCTCACACCTTATCAAAGTGTCCCACCAAAGCCTCTCCTTACCTACTGGGCACTCCTTAGCTCCATCAGACTTGCTCCAGTCCATGCCTGGGGCTAATAAGGATATCGAGGCTCTTGGTACAGCATCATGTTGCTCCATAAGGGTGTTTTTGTATTCTTGCCATAATGTCCCATGTTGTGTTTCACTTGTTAGTGTCCAGAAATGGATGTGCAATAGGGATGTGCTAGAGTAACATCCTGCTCGAAGGTGACTCAGCCAATGCCCCACTGATGATTTCACTTAGGACAATGCCCACTGTGCATTCCCAGCCTCTACAAGAGATTTACCCCAAGGTGTACCCTAGTGCTCACCCTTCCTTCATCCATCCTGCTGTGCCAGCTCCAAGCTGCTAATTGAACTTTGATTATCTGAGCTGTAATCAGGACTTTATCCCTATACACCATGGTGCCGGCTTCTCTCCGGGATAAAGTTGAATGTGTTGAAACAGACTCCTTTGGAAAAATAGGAAAGAAAGCAGTTATTAACATACCAAGCACAACTTTTATAATGGATGTGTAATAAAGTGAGAGGTAAATTTCTTGTAATGTACAATCTTCAACAGCATTTATAATCAATATTGACTTAGGAAGTGGAAAAATATCACAGAAAGTCTGTTGTAGAGGCCTTAAAGGCAGCACATTTCTTAGTAAAAGAACCTTGTATCAGAGCTGTTATATTCCCAGAATTCTTTGATTTTTGAGTGAGATTGTTTGAAAACATTTTTCAAAAAAATATTAATTCTTAGAAAGGTTCAACACAGTTGATTGGTCTTTAACTATGATAGTGATCATTGTATTTTCAGAAAGAGATCTCAGTTATATTTTCATATCTGTGTAGCTACCTAATAAACTTTCTGGATGCAAAATCAATAATCCAGGCTTGCTTGCTTTCTTTCTATGTTTAAGCCAAATGAAATAAATACTGGAGAGGCTGAATACTTATAATTCCAAAACTTTTTCAGGTCATGGACCTACAAAAAAAAAAATCCAGAAACTTTTTTCATTGTCCACTAACATTGGTGTTTTCCTTTTGTTTTCTTATAACCACCTTAAAAGTCACTAATTGGTACTGGGGTTAGACTATGAATACACTGGTGTTGTTTTGTTTATTAGAAAGGAAACATATCATATAAAAGGTACCTAGATTGATCTAATTTATAATGAGCAAGCTTAAACAATATTTTATTCAAGTCTATATGGCCTTCGTCATTTAGTGGTTTACTTGTTTTAATAGCATTACTTTATATATAAAAAAGACAACAGCAGATTTTTTTTTTTATTTGTAGAATTTATATAGACCCAATTAAAGGTTCTGCATATGTTTAATAGATAATGCTGGTCTTCATTTAAAAGAATTTATTCCACAAAAAGTAATAGCAGAACCTATATGTGAAAATAATTTCTGTACGTTCCTTCTTGGTTTAGGCCATTGATATTTGTAAAAGGAAATAAAAAAGAATAAACATGGCCAAATAATGCAGTTAAATTGCAACAAAAGAAACCCTCCTTATCCCCACTTCAACAACTAGAACATCATGCTCTCACCCTCTGGTTGACTCTTGTCCCCAAGTTTACTTGGATCTTCTAGACTCCAGAGTTCTGCTAGAAGCCTGTCTTGGGATAACTGCAGCACTGTAATCAGCAATGAATAGTGGCTTGGACAAATAACACAAGTGTATGTGCTTATGGTAGAATTTTTGTCCCTTAAAAGTACCTCTGTTTCATTTTATTATTAAGGTAGCCTGTTAAATAGCAGGCTATATTTTGGAAAGAATCTGCAGGAAATCTACTTGAGGATCTTTCTAAAACTCAAAGCATGAACTGTTAAGTGTTGTAAGGCTTCTGTGACCTGGACTGTCCCATGCTGTATACTTTCATTCATTCTGTATTTGTGTTCCTTTTTTTTCCCTCTGTCCCCAATTCTCTCTCACATTCTGTCTCATTATTTGCAAATATCCAGACCAGAACCACAGCCAAGCAAGTTTGCATGCCTAAGCCTGCATGGTTGTACATCATATACTTCCTTACTGATGTCCAGCAATAATGTTTAATTCAACTATTTTCAGACTGCAGTTATTATAGCTGTGAAGTTGTCCTAGATTTAGACTTGCATTGCAGCTTTGTCCAAAAGTGTTACTTGAGTGTTTCACATTTCCTGTGATATTAAGTACATATGAGAAATACTGGAATATTTTTGCTTGTTTGTTAAATGTTTAAGTATGTATATATTTACTTTTGTTTGTGGCAAAGACCTTTTGTACTCATAAAATGTTAGCTTGTGCATGTCAAAGATGAACTGGTACTATATGCTTTCTTACAGTATGGCTGCAGACCATGAGCAAATGATGTAAGGAACTATGTGCTTCTGTCATCATCTTCGCAATAGCTAGGATTAGACCAGGATTTGAATCAAATGTAGGGAAAAAAAGCACTATCCTCACTTGGGTCAGCTATCTGGTGTCATTTACAATCTTAAGAAAGCAGCAAACACTGAAAATCTTTAATGGTAAACTGATGGAGCAATTACTCAAGGAAGCCAAATGTGCTTGATTTCAAGGAAATGGATGATCCTTGACATCAGCAAGTATTACTAAATGTATAACTGTAAAATGTTCCCATTTATTCTTAAGTTAACTACAAGGTTTGTTACTGCATTTTATTGTCTGTTTGCAATGCACTTTTACATGCACTGTCTTTTGAGCTAGGGTCTGTGTAACCAGTTATGAGATATAAAATAAATAAGTAGTCAAGTATTATGTAGACTTCTATATTCACTGAACAAGTCCTCCATCTCCATGGCAAAATCACCTTAGCAAAACAGTGCATTATACCAGGGTGGCTAACCTACTATGTACAGTTATCCACACTGCAATCATGCGGTCCCACTGTCTTTTGTACACTGTACAGTTACATTATTTCTAAGATTTAGACAGAAAGTTATGTATTTTATGTGCATTAATTGTGGTGTGATTGTTTATATTGTAAGACTAGCTGTTGTCTTTCACTTGACTGTGATTGTTTTGAAGTTGAGACTTTCATTATTTTTACTTATGAGTTTCAATCCAGACATATACATTGGTTATACATTATCAATTGTGAAGTACTATCCCTGATAACTGCAGGGATATCTGGAGCTTCATCTGTTGTAATTTTGTTTTATCTTTAAATTGCTATTTTGTAGTATCTTGTGCTGTGCTGTAGGATGCAGTAATGAATTTTTGTGTGGGTCTTTCATTAACTTAATCCCCTCCATATAGTGTTCTTCCCTGTGAGTAGGATTTTTTGTAGTGGGTATGATTTGATAAAGCTTTCTGGGAGGGTTCCACGGATGGATCTACTGGCAACTAAAAGAAACACCAAGCTACCCAGATTTTACTTGTTATAGAAAAGACTATAGAATTTTTTCACTAAGTACTGTCTGTCTCTTAGCAGGGAGATTTGTGTTTGCCTTAACTCCTTTTACACTAGTTCAGAAGGCCTTAATCATATTTTAGAAGGAACAGACACTGATGATTCACCCATGAAACATGATGCTGTCAATTTTTTGACATTAGGCAAATTTTTCTCCATGCTGGTGGCTGTTCTGCCTAGCCACTTGGAAAATAAATCATCTGTTGCAACAGAGACATTTCTCAAAGTTTGTATGTAGCTTGCTTTGCTGTAGCAAGGCATTTATGTCATGAGGAAACTCTCCCTAAAATGCTGCCTTCTCTTCCTTCCAAGGGCTTTCTTAGTGATATTGGACCTCAAGCATGTGTATTTTCATATGCCAGTTTGTATAGAACACATAAAGTACCTCAGGTGCAGGGCAGGAGCTTGCTGTTTGCAATTTGCAATGTTCATTATATTTACCACTGCTGCAGAAGCCTTAGCTGTATGGGTTATATCAAGCCAAGGATATAAAGGCCAGCCAGCTTCCAAAGCTTCAGAGCAACTTCCACACAACCAAACTATCAAGCAGCTCGAGCTGAGCTGACTAAAAGACAAGATGTTATGTTGTCCTATCTCACCTTCCTTCTTATTTGGATGAGTTTGGAGCCGATACTCAGCTCTGACTCAGCCGAATACATAGCTGGAAGCCTCAAACGTGGCTTGTGGCAAGGTAGGTATCCCATGATGCAGTGGTGCAACTCCCCAGATCTTGTTTGCCGCTTTACGAGGTTGAATGCTCTCTTCTTGGCCGTGGCTAATTTTTTTGTCTTTTGCATTCTGTTAGTTTAAACTAGTTAGTATTTATGCATTAGTTAGTTTACTGTGTGCTGTGAAACTTTAGCTTTACTGTTGTGTGCTTTTGCTTGGCCGTCGTTTTTTTTCTTAGGCCTGTACTTGTATCCCGTCGTTATTTACTCTAGTGGTGCTTTTAAAGCTACCTGTAGTGTTGTGTATTTTTTTCTAGTCACTTAGTTTTAGCTTGGTTAGTTCATTAGCTCGTTTAAATTAGAGAGCTAATTGCCCGTTTTAATTAGAGGGCTAGTATTGTTAGTGTATTCTATCTCTCCCTTTATTATACCTTTCTAGGTCCATTTAAATTAGAGGTCGTAGTGCTCGTTTTAGTCAGAGCAAAGCTAATTCTATTTATATTCCTTAGATGTTTTATGTTTGTTAAATTAGTGTGTTTTATATTTCTAGAAGTGGTGTGAGTTTACTTGGTGCTTGTTATTCTTGTAGGACCTTTTGCTTCCTAACATGTCCAAAGACACTAGGGAGAAAGAACATAAGCCTTCAGGCTCTAAAAAATGTCAAAAATGCACCCAGAAAATGAATATTACAGATAGACATGGCATTTGTGTCTATTGTTTAGGAGCTATCCATCTCCAGTAAAATTGCACGTTCTGCCACTCCTTTAGCATACGTGTTGCAGGAGAGGAATAACAAATTGATTGTCAAAGGGCTCTTGAAACCGACCTTTGAGGAAGCTGTTCAGAGTGCTTCTTCTTCTTCATTCTCTTCTTCTTCTAAGAGGGACAAACCAACTAAAAGGCCATCACCTGTCTCTTCGGCTCAGTCAGAGCCCCCTGAAAAATTGCCAAAAATTTCGCAGCCATCAACCTCCTCTGCTCCACAGGCTTTGGAATTGACGGAGACAATTATTATTGAAACCGTGTCTCGGAGCCGGTCCATTGATATTCCAGTGGTCTCCCCTACTTTGAGGTCTCCCATTTTGGAGAGATCTCGTTCATCAACTCTGTCCTCCAGGTCCTCTAGGAGCCTATCTGATGATGATGTGGAGTGGGTGGTACACAGACTTTTGAAGTCACCGGCGGTAGCTAAATTGTTCTCAGCTCTGACCCAACAGGTTTCAGAGCCTTTTAAGACTGTTACATCCACTGTCATTCCTCCTCCGAGCCATGCTGGATCTTTGGAGCTGATGTGCCAAGTACCACTTGCTGTAGACCCGTCAGTTCTGGGACCCCCTTCAGAGATTATGGAACTGATAGCTGCTCCAACACTGTTGGTGCCATACAGGGTGTCTGGCAGCCAAAGTTCTCTGGTCGGCCCCGGAGGAGGGGACTCTTGTACCCGAACTTCTTCAGTTCCGAGCCTACCCCTCAGTGCATCGGCTCGGGTGAGCTCGGCTTCTACATCAGCCTCGGAGCTGGTCTCTCTCTGGGGCCGGGAGTGTCCTCTGTTTCCTTGGAGCTGGAGATATTGTCAGAACCAGTGGGTTCTGCTTTCGAGCTGATGAGGAATGTGCTGTCTCCCTCTACAGCTCTACAGAAGGATACTGGCATTCGTCCTCCAAGGCACCAGCTACTGTCTCGGCACCACCCCATCCACAGGACAGCAGAGATTCAGAGCCTCAACCCCCATTGGGTGAACCCCTCTCTTCCAAGGCCTTCCCAGAATACTCTTTTGAGGAGCCCCCTTGAAAGAGGACATGCAAGAGGAAGCATATAGACTCCTCTGATGAGTCTGTCACCTCAGACAGTGACCTCGAGAAGTCAGAAGGGTCCGCATGGTCATCCTCTGAAGATATCTCATTTGTAAATATCCTTGAGATCCTAAAGCAGAGAGGCGGCTGGAAAACCATCAACCCTTCTGATGAGGAGTCGATGTACCTGAAAGCCTTTGGATCTCAACCTTCAGCCTCCTGGGTGTCTCTGCCTTTTGATGAGCTAATGGACTTAGTCAAAAGGCGTGGAAGTCACCTGACACTATGGAACCAGTCCCTCAAAGGCTAAACAAGTTTTTGTCAGCCCCCACTGGAAAAGATTTTCTTACAAAAGCTGTGCCTGTAGATGTTATGGTGGTGGCAGCAGCCACCAAGAAGGAACTTTCTGAGATATCCTCATCTGTTCATCCTCCGAACAAAGATTCTCGAACGATGGACAGATACGGGAAGAGTGTCTTTTCATCGGCGACTTTTACACCGATCCCTGAACTACCTCACACACTTTACAAGGCTACAAAGAGATCTCCTGAAAGCGCTAGGAAATACTCTACAAGGTTCATTGGCTGCAAGGGTGACTAAGAAAGTCTCCTCCCAGCTGTCCACCTTAGATTCTATCTTCAACTTCTCCATGAGACTGATATCCTATGCAGTGGATGGAGCGTGTAGGGTAGCAGCTTCAGGAGTTTTCTTGAGGAGACACTCCTGGATGCACTTGTGTAATTTTGCGGAACCTTTTAAGTCTACCTTTACTAACGCCTCTTTTGATGGTTCCTCACTTTTTGGACCCAAAGTTAAAGACACATTCAGCAGATGTGAGCAGGAAGCAAAAACTCTCTCTGCCATTGGAGTACATTTTTCAGTACCCTCAAGACCTTACCCTAAAGGTCGGAAGAGTGGAAAAATGTGGTTCAAAAGATCCCAAGGAGCTTTCCAAGATACACGAGGTGAATCCTTCCCTAAGGGCAGAAGGGGAGGCAACAGTGGTAGACGTCATCCTAGAGGGGGTCTGCAAAACCACGATGACCATGATTCCTTTAGGGATGCCCCTATCTGTGCTGCTGAAAGGAGGTGCATCTGCTCTACTCTGGAGGCAGTCGGGGATGTTTATCTTTGTACCCAGAAGCCTGGCAAAGTGTCACAAAAGACAAGTGGGTACAAAGCATAATATCCAGAGGATATTCCATTCCTTTTTGCCATCCTGTCCCACAAATCAGAACAATCCCAGATGTTCCACCCAATCGAAGGGAGCAAGCAACTATAGCAATGCAAAAGTTGCTGGACAAAAGAGTCATCCAAAATGTCCCTGCAGACCAAATAAGATTCGGAACTTACTCAATATTCTTTTTGGTGCCAAAAAGAACAGGGGACTGGAGACCCATACTGGATCTCAGCAAATTGAATGAATCTGTCAAAAAGTCAAGGTTCCAAATGGTGACACTGCAGTCAATACATCCCTTCTTATGGAAAGATTATTGGATATGCTCAATAGACCTCCAAGATGCGTACTACCACATAAAAATGTACAGAGCATCGAGGAGTCACTTACGCTTCCGGATGGAAGCCAATCATTGTCAGTTCCGAGCTCTGCCCTTTGGTCTCACTACAGTCCCCAAAGTGTTCACCAAATGCATGGCAGTAGTAACGGCTCACTTGAGACATCTTGGATTCCAAGTGCTCCCGTATCTGGACGGCTGGCTCCTAACTGCCACCACCAAGCATCTACTCCAACAGGCCAGGGGCATGACATTAGAAATTTGTGCTCAGCTAGGCATAACAGTCAGTTTACAAAAATCTGCCTTGTTGCCCTGTCAACATATTACCTTCATAGACACAAACCTACACACTGTTTCTATGATGGCACGTCTTCCAGCCAACAGAATTTTAGCCCTCAGACAGCAAATACTTCACCTTCTTTCCAAGGACAAGGAAAAGGCAAAGGTAGTTCTGAAACTTCTAGAGACAATGGCTTCAACCATAACTCTACTTCCTCTCACCAGGATGCATATGAAGATCCTTCAATGGCTCCTATTTTCCCAGTGATTGTTTCAAGAACTTCCTATGTCCCATCTGATCAGAATAATGGAGACATGCAAGAAGGCTCTACGGTGGTGGACTGAGTCCAACCATTTGACTGTCAGGAGACCCTTTATTCCATAACAACCTTTTGCTACAGTGACCACAGATGCTTCCCAGATAGGGTGTGGGGGGGGGGGCATTATCTGGGAAGGGCAGTCCAAGGTGTATGTCAAGACCACGAGGCCCACTTGCATATCAATGTTCTAGAGATGAGAGCAGATCTTCTGGCATTGCAAGCATTCCATGACTCTCTTCCACTAGGGACAATTACAATACAGTCAGACAATATGTCGGTGGTATGGTACATAAACGAGGAACCAGATCATACCCATTTTGTCGAGAGGCTCTTAGAGTTTGGCAATGGGCAATATCTTCCCAGCCTTTCAGTTCTACGCTGTGCAACAGCCTGACAAGGATAGCAATAGTGTCTGTAGTATCCAAGTCCTGTGACAGACCCAGGCTGAACCTCCAACAGTCAGTTGCCCTGCGTGGGTATTCTCCTCTAGAATATCAAGAAAATAATTTATGATAGCAATAGTCTCTGCAGTATCCAAGTCCTGTGACAAACCCAGCCTGAACCTCCTACAGTCAGTTACCCTGTGTGGGTATTCCCATCTAGAATATCAAGAAAATAATTTATGATAGCAATAGTCTCTGCAGTATCCAAGTCCTGTGACAGACCCAGCCTGAACCTCCTACAATCAACTGCCCTGCATGGGTATTCCCCTCTAGAATATCAAGAAAATAATCTGTGATAGCAATAGTCTCTGCAGTATCCAAGTCCTGTGACAGACCCAGCCTGAACCTCCTACAGTCAATTGCTCTGTGTGGGTAATCCCCTCTAGAATATCAAGAAAATAATTTATGTACTTGCAGCCTAAAGTGGTAAATGCTGTATTTAATACCTGTACTGATGGTCCTGTCCTGGCTGTAAGTTTGCACATCTCTGGACCACTCCCTGTTGTCTGCCTCTGCTCTCTACATCTTACTCTTCACCCTGATTTAGCCAGGTCTCTCAAGCTGTCTGACCACAGTGCCCTCCTCTGCATATTTCACTGGTCTCTCCTCCTGACAACTGCACTCCTCTATTTGAGTGCCTGGCCCCTGGTTTGGTACTCTAATCTTCTGCTGTACATCCCTACTGACCTACTCTGACTTATCCTTCCTGTACCTCTGCCCCCCTGCCTACTCAATCTCACATCTACCTAACTTACCTGATTTTCTGATTGTTTCTGGAATCTTCTCCAGGGGTGTAGCCCCACTCCGTTCACCCTCCTTATGCTCAGGCTCACTTCGCTCCCCTACCCTACCTCCACTCCCACACACCCCTACATCAATTACACTTATAGTCTCCATTCCCTCCCCTTCCTGTCAGCTCAGCCTCACACAACACACTTCGTGCTTGTACTCCATCCCCATCCACCTCACTGCCTGCCCTACTCAGTTTCACTCCCTATACAAACTCTCAGTCATCCCCCTAACAATGCAACTGCTCTTCTTTGCCACGACACTACTATTTTACCTTTCAGCTTTAACCTCATTTCACTAAAATCAGTCCTACCTCCCCAGCCCACTTAAAAGTTTCCCCACCTCTACCTCCCACACTAATCTACTAACTACTTCATACCCAGCTATCTCTCCATCTCTCTTTAATTTCTCCTCCTCCAGTTTTCACAAATGTACCCTCCTTTACAACCAAATGGTTATCCACAAATCCAAACCAAAACTCATCTTCCTCCTGTTACCATATACTCCACTCACATGTCTTACAAATAACCTTCTACTCTCTGGTGACACCCACCCTAACCCAGGCCCTCAGTCCTTTCATCATCTCTCCACTTCCACCCCTTCTGCTCACACCCCTAACCATACCCATACTGAGATGCAACAAACTTTAGCTCATAAATACCTATCCATATATTCTATAAATATTCAAAGTCTAACTAACAAGATCTCAGAGCTACATTCCTGGATAGCTCATACAAACCCTAACATCCTTGCCTTGTCCGAAACTTGGCTTAAGTCACACATCACTAACAGTGAAATTCTGCCACCTGGTTACAACATCTGTTGTGCTTTAGATCCCCCAAAAAAGGTGGTGGTGTAGCCATACTCTACTCAGATAGCCTAAACCTCTCTCCTGTCACTATTCCCATCCCCAACTTCCATCATGCTGAATGTCTCATCTTAAACTGCCATCTAAATCCACACCCCTGGAAATTATATACCCACCCTCGAAAATATCCTATCATGGTTTAGCCACAACTTAGACTATGAAACACTCATTCTTAGTGATGTCAATATAGACTGGTCCAAACTTACTAGTAACTCTCCTCAATCTAATATTAACCTACATGGTTTCCATCAACTGATTACATCCCCCACCTGTTTCAGTAAAGACTTATCTTCTAGCTCCACCATTGACTGGATACTCACTAACTCCCCCCACTTCTACCATGGCCCATGTACCCTACCTGTCTCCTTAAGTGATCACCTCCCTACATCTATCCTCAGACACACCTCCCAGGCACACAAACCTATATAGAGATTGTTGTAAGCTGTCTAACTTCAATAACTCCCAATTTAACTCCATACTATCTAATTTTGATTGGTCCATCCTTAAACACATCCCTCTTGATGATGCGGTCAGTAAATTTAACAATTGTAGTTTATTGGCCGTTTGGGTTTTTCCATCTCTTTCAACTTTCTGGTTTAAAAGCCCGAAGCAGAAGCAGTTCGCAAGTGCCGGTCAGCCGACTCCTGAAATTTTCGTTTTCAAGTTTCAGAACCAAAGTCTTCAACTAAGCTAAGTACCCCATTGGGGAACCTTTTTCTTGCCCTAAACCGATGTCAGTAAAAGTTAACAAGTGCATTTCTTGTGGAAAGCAAATACCTCATAAAGATTTTCATTCATACTGCATTCTTGCTTAGGTCCAGACCACGACGTACCTCGCTGTCCAATTTGTGCCTTATTCAAACCTCAAACTGTTCGTCATCGGTTTATTTATGCTTCTAAATACTTTGGCACTCGGTTCAATTATCCAGAAATGGCTTCGGTGAACCCACCCGACTACCGACATTCCAAAAAAACACAAAGATAAAGACAGAGACAGACCGCATAGGTCCAAAGCTGCCAATGACTCTTCTCCTAAGCTAGTTGCCAGTTCACCGGTACTCAGTGAGGTGCTTTAGCAGCCCCTGATACCCGCTACTTCAGATTTGCAGGCCTCTACTGAGACCCATTCGGAGTTCGGTATGCAGCGAGATACTTCTTTGACTGTGGAACCTGCGGATGTCTCTACCTTGGATGGGTTCAGAGCCGCTGTGCAGGTACTGGCTTCTGAGGGTGTATTCAGGCCTTCTGACTTGTATTTTAACCCAATGCCATCTTCTTCTTCTTCTTCAAGGCCTAAAACTCGGTCCCTGCCTAGAAAACCGACACCTAGACAGCATGGTCAGGCCCCTATGCCTAAAAAGCAAATGATAATAATGGCTGAAGACCTTATTACACTAATCAGGGGAGCCACCCTTCCCCCTCTAAGAGACCTAGGACTGATTTTCCTTCTGATTCTTCTGATCAGGACTCTGAAATTTCTGTTTCCTCTGATGACCAGGATTTATCCTTATCTACATATGAGGATTCTGATGCAGAGGACTCCATTCCCTTTCCTTTCTCTCCAGAGGATTTCTCTTTTGGTGAAACCTTGCATACTCTTAGGGAGCATTTTTGCTGGGAAAGCCAGGATTACTCTGACTCCAAAAAGAGGCTTAGGGATTTCTTACTCCTGCCCCAACACAGACCTTCAGCTATCCCTCCTCTACTGGACATTGTTGATGATGCCTTCTCGGAATCTAGCCTGGCTCCTGACTCTTTACCTCCTACTCCCAGAAAACCTGATGGGTATTACAGGGTTCCTGACTCTCACAAGTTCCTCTTTAAAAATCCTACAGCGGATCCTGAAACCATTTCACAGGGCCCAAGGGCATTAAGGCTACTACTGCCAAAAATCCTACCCCCTCTGATAGAGATTCCAGGGCGCTGGATAGATGGGGTAAGAAGGTATACACTTCTGCAACCTTGGCCATTAGGGCCTTAAACTGCCAGTTTCATATGTCAAAGTATCAGCAGCATGTTATTGGATTGCTTAAATAGAAAATGATGTTGATTCCTGATTGTGCTGAAAATAAAGATTTACAGGATTTAATGCATTCTGCTGAACAAGTTGGAAAACATTCTTTGCAATGTGGTTTTGATTTATTAGGTGCATTTTGCAGGGCTGCTGTCACTGGGTCTGTACTTAGAAGGCATGCTTGGCTTAAGGAGCAATCTTTGCCAGGTCATGTTAAAGCTAAATTGTTGGATGCTTCCTTAAACCAAGACCACCTATTTGGCAACAAAGTAGAAGAAGTACTTAAAAAGATGGAGGAAAAAGCTAAATCTATGCAAAGTATTAAAGATTTCCTGCAAGTACAGCCTCCCAGATTTAGTAGGCATTGGCCGTCTAAGAATCGGTCCTTTCCTGCCTCTTCCAGGCCTTCTCAGTCCAAACCCAGAGCCAGCAGAACATCCAGGCTTCAGTCCCAAGGTATCACAGGACTAAGCAGTGGGGGGCTCCCACTTCCAAAGCATGGAGTGGTAAGACTCCCCCCTTTGGTAAACTGTCTCAATGTCTTAACTTTAAACCTTCCAAGCCCTGCACAACTGACTGTTCCTTTAGGGGGAAAGATTGCCCTGCAGGCAAAAAATTGGGAACTCATTACCCAGGACAGATGGGTTTTAAATATAGTCTCCCAAGGATACAGATTCCACTTCCACTCCTTACCAACCCCAAATGGTTGGCCAGATCTATCCCCAAATCAGTGGGCAGAGGCTCAAAAGCAAGTTCTCTCTCTTTTAAACATCAGAGCTATTCAACCTGTCCCAGAAGAAGAATGGAGGCAAGGTTTCTATTCAAGACTTTTTCTGGTACCCAGAAAAGACAATTCTTGGTGTCCTATCCTGGACCTGTATATCCTTAACACATTTTTGGTAATCCCAAAATTCAAGATGCTAAGTCTTCATCAGCTGCTTCCTATGATAGGCAAAGATGCCTGGTTGGCAACACTGGATTTAAAGGAAGCCTACCTGCACATCCCAATAAGGGAATCTTGCAGAAGATACCTACACTTCAAAGCAGGCTACATGCACTATCAGTTCTCTGCAGTGCCCTTTGGCTTATCTACTAACCCAGGGTATTCACAAAGTGCCTAGCTCCAGTCATTGCATTTTGCAGGCAAAGAAGTAGTCAAATATACCCATACCCGGATGATTGTCTAATTCAGGCAGAAAGCCAGGACATACTGTTAAAACATCTGGCATTTGTAAATAAATTGCTAACTTCTCTGGGGTACACCATAAATGAAAAGAAATCACATCTTGTATCCTGCCAACAAATTGTATTCCTAGGAGCAAGCTTGAATACAACTTCCCAGATGGCCTACTTCACGCCAGAGAAACAAGTTCATTTGACAGCCTACTTCAAACTACTGGCCACAAAGACCCAGCTATCTGCAAGGAAAATACTGCAAGCCCTGGGGTTCATGGCCTCCTGCATTCTACTAATTCCATATGCAAGACTGCATATGAGGAAACTACAATGGTATCTAAAAAGCCTATGGTGTCAACATTCTCAGGATCTAGAATCAATGATTCCTATCATACCTTGTCTACGGATAGAGTTCCTTTGGTGGGCAGAGGCCTGCAGCACAACAAGGGATTGCCATTCACTCTACCCCCTGCTGCCCAAACCCTAACAACAGATGCATCAGACTATGCATGGGGGGGCTCACTTGGCAGGGAAGTGCATTCAGGGCAAATGGAACCCAAGACAAATGCACCTGCATATCAATCAAAAAGAAATGTTAGCCTTCAAGGATCACATTCTTCAAGGACAATTATTGGTAAAGACGGACAACACCACTGTTGTGGTACATAAACAAGCAGGGAGGAACCCACTCATATCCTCTCTGCATACTAGCCATGGCTCTGTGGAACACAGCCTTGAGCTACCAAGTGCACCTACAGGCACAGTTCCTGCCAGTACAGCTAAATACACTGGCAGATGACCTAAGCAGAAATTTCATGGACCCACACGAGTGGAAACTGGAACCAAAGATATTCAACATGTTGAGAAACAAATGAGGGAGCCCATAGATAGACCTGTTTGCCTCCCCCCCAGAACTACCAATTGGACAAATTCTGCACAAGGACTCCCCACAAACAAGCTTGGAAAGTGGATGCCCTGTCCTTCACCTGGAAAAACCTATCAGTTTATGCCTTTCCCCCTCTGCCTCTACTCTCCAAGGTACTACTAAAGATCAAACAGGACAAACCAAGGACAATACTGATTACACCAGACTGGCCACGCCAACACTGGTACCCCCTCTTGCGCAGTGCGTCACTGCTGGCACCTTGGCACCTGCCTCAGACCCCTGCCTTGCTGTCCCAGCAGGAGGGCCAGATTCTGCACCCACAGCTTCAAACCCTGAACCTGGCAGCCTGGCTAATTACCTGATCTCTCCATTACCATTCCTCAATAAGCAAGTGATGGATGTCATTTTGGAGGCAAGGAGGCCTAGTACTAGAAAATCCTGTGCTGAAAAATGGAAAAGATTCTGTTCCTGGAACCAAACTCAGGGGATGGGCACAGCAGTGCCCAATTTACCTTAGATACTTCAATACTTAACTGAGATGCTTCACAAGGGCCTTTCCTTTTCCTCCATCAAAATTCATACCTCAGCCATTTCAGCTCATTACAATACAGAACCACCCCTCTTCTCTCATCCACTGCTAAAGCAGTTCCTCAGAGGGGCTAAAAACTTAAGACCACCGAGGAGAGCCCCTACTCCAGCCTGGGACCTTAACTTTGTATTGGAAAAGCTCACTCTACCTCTCTTTAAGCCACCTGCAAATGCAGAGTTAAAATTCCTTTCTTGGAAAACAGCCTTCCTTCTAGCCATCACTTCAGCAAGAAGGGTGTCTAAATTAGAGGCTCTCATGGCTGTGGAGCCTTTCATCATCTTTCATGCAGACAGGGTGTCCCTCAGGACCAATCCCTTCTTCATGCCCAAGGTGGTATCCAGTGTGGCTCTTAATCAGGCCATTCATTTACCAACCTTCTTTTCTAATCCACAGAACAAAGGGGAATGAATACTGCACTCCTTGGACGTGCACAGACAACTTAGATTTTACTTGGAAAGGACTAAACCTCTCAGGGAATCTGAACAGCTGCTGGTTGCATTTGCTGCAGAGGCAGAGGGGAAGGCCATTTCAAAGCAAACCATTTCTAAGTGGATAGGCCACTGCATTCATTTCTGCTATAAGTACCAGGGAAAACCTACTCCACAGGGGATAAAACCGCACTCAACCAGGGCTGCATCTACCTCGACAGCCTTTCTCAGAGGTGTCCCTACCAGGGACATCCTAGAAGCTGCTACCTGGAGTTCTATATATACCTTCACCAAGCATTACCACTTGCTATTTTTTTTCTAAGTCCAGAGCTGGCTTTGCCACTGCAGTCTAGCAGGGCCTTATAGCTGGTCCTAATGCTAGCTAATTGCCTCCACCAAGCCTTAGCTTTGGGAATCTACTCAAATGTGATGACTGCAACAGTGAAACACGAAGAACATAGTACAGTTGTGTACACTTACCATAAATGTAGATGTTCGAGTGTATTCATTGTTGCAGTCCTGGTTACCTTCCCTCCAGACCCCTGACTTCTATTGACTATACCTCTATTCTTGTTTACTGTGCTTAAAGCTTTTTGGTGTATTTGCTTTTTTGTTGGAGGTGTAACCTTGTATATAATTGCTTCCCATTATGGGGGCACCTGACATCTGGGGCAAGAAAAACTGATGTAATGACATTGGCTGCATGCTTTATTCCCCTGACTACCTGATGTCATGGAAGATGAGACAGCAACCGACTCAGGACCCAAGACTTTGATAATCACGCCGACTAAGGGCTACTGCAAGCAGATAACCCAAATGTGATGACTGCAACAGTGACTACACTTGAACATCTACATTTATGGTAAGTGTACACAACTGTACTTTTTTTATTCATGCATGTCCAGGGGTCAGCTTCCAGTGTTCTCTCCTGTCTATCTGATGAATCTGGGCATCTTGAGGCAATGTAGCAATTGCCTCATGTACACAGACAACCCTCTCCTCCTACCACCCAACACCACAACCTGTGAGAGATGCACTTATCTAGTCAAACTGGAAGTAAAGCTCTCTCCAACCAAGACTGAACTTGACAGTCAAGAGGAGAAGGTAAACACTTGCACCACACCACGCTCAACACATAGTCCCACTAAACCTACACCACCAAAATCCACACATAGAAACACAAAAATATCAGCAGCATATTATTGGATTGCTTAAACAGAAAATGATGTTGATTCCTGATTGTGCTGAAAATAAAGATTTACAGGATTTAATGCATTCTGCTGAACAAGTTGGAAAACATTCTTTGCAATGTTGTTTTGATTTATTAGGTGCATCTTGCAGGGCTGCTGTCACTGGGTCTGTACTTAGAAGGCATGCTTGGCTTAAGGAGCAATCTTTGCCAGGTCATGTTAAAGCTAAATTGTTGGATGCTTCCTTAAACCAAGACAACCTATTTGGCAACAAAGTAGAAGAAGTACTTAAAAAGATGGAGGAAAAAGCTAAATCTATGCAAAGTGTTAAAGATTTCCTGCAAGTACAGCCTCCCAGATTTAGTAGGCATTGGCCGTCTAAGAATCGGTCCATTCCTGCCTCTTCCAGGCCTTCTCAGTCCAAACCCAGAGCCAGCAGAACATCCAGGCTTCAGTCCCAAGGTATCACAGGACTAAGCAGTGGGGGGCTCCCACTTCCAAAGCATGGAGTGGTAAGACTCCCCCCTTTGGTAAACTGTCTCAATGACTTAACTTTAAACCTTCCAAGCCCTGCACAACTGACTGTTCCTTTAGGGGGAAAGATTGCCCTGCAGGCAAAAAATTGGGAACTCATTACCCAGGACAGATGGGTTTTAAATATAGTCTCCCAAGGATACAGATTCCACTTCCACTCCTTACCAACCCCAAATGGTTGGCCAGATCTACCCCCAAATCAGTGGGCAGAGGCTCAAAAGCAAGTTCTCTCTCTTTTAAACATCAGAGCTATTCAACCTGTCCCAGAAGAAGAATGGGGGCAAGGTTTCTATTCAAGACTTTTTCTGGTACCCTGAAAAGACAATTCTTGGTGTCCTATCCTGGACCTGTCTATCCTAAACACATTTTTGGTAATCCCAAAATTCAAGATGCTAAGTCTTCATCAGCTGCTTCCTATGATAGGCAAAGATGCCTGGTTGGCAACACTGGATTTAAAGGAAGCCTACCTGCACATCCCAATAAGGGAATCTTGCAGAAGATACCTACACTTCAAAGCAGGCTACATGCACTATCAGTTCTCTGCAGTGCCCTTTGGCTTATCTACTGCACCCAGGGTATTCACAAAGTGCCTAGCTCCAGTCATTGCATTTTGCAGGCAAAGAAGTAGTCAAATATACCCATACCCATACTGTTAAAACATCTGGCATTTGTAAATAAATTGCTAACTTCTCTGGGGTACACCATAAATGAAAAGAAATCACATCTTGTACCCTGCCAACAAATTGTATTCCTAGGAGCAAGCTTGAATACAACTTCCCAGATGGCCTACTTCACGCCAGAGAAACAAGTTCATTTGACAGCCTACTTCAAACTACTGGCCACAAAGACCCAGCTATCTGCAAGGAAAATACTGCAAGCCCTGGGGTTCATGGCCTCCTGCATTCTACTAATTCCATATGCAAGACTGCATATGAGGAAACTACAATGGTATCTAAAAAGCCTATGGTGTCAACATTCTCAGGATCTAGAATTAATGATTCCTATCATACCTTGTCGACAGATAGAGTTCCTTTGGTGGGCAGAGGCCTGCAGCACAACAAGGGATTGCCATTCACTCTACCCCCTGCTGCCCAAACCCTAACAACAGATGCATCAGACTTTGCATAGGGGGGCTCACTTGGCAGGGAAGTGCATTCAGGGCAAATGGAACCCAAGACAAATGCACCTGCATATCAATCAAAAAGAAATGTTAGCCTTCAAGGATCACATTCTTCAAGGGCAATTATTGGTAAAGATGGACAACACCACTGTTGTGGTACATAAACAAGCAGGGAGGAACCCACTCATATCCTCTCTGCATACTAGCCATGGCTCTGTGGAACACAGCCTTGAGCTACCAAGTGCACCTACAGGCACAGTTCCTGCCAGGACAGCTAAATACACTGGCAGATGACCAAAGCAGAAATTTCATGGACCCACACGAGTGGAAACTGGAACCAAAGATATGAGAAACAAATGGGGGAGCCCATAGATAGACCTGTTTGCCTCCCCCCAGAACTACCAATTGGACAAATTCTGCACAAGGACTCCCCACAAACAAGCTTGGAAAGTGGATGCCCTGTCCTTCACCTGGAAAAACCTATCAGTTTATGCCTTTCCCCCTCTGCCTCTACTCTCCAAGGTACTACTAAAGACCAAACAGGACAAACCAAGGACAATACTGATTACACCAGACTGGCCACGCCAACACTGGTACCCCCTCTTGCGCAGTGCGTCACTGCTGGCACCTTGGCACCTGCCTCAGACCCCTGCCTTGCTGTCCCAGCAGGAGGGCCAGATTCTGCACCCACAGCTTCAAACCCTGAACCTGGCAGCCTGGCTAATTACCTGATCTCTCCGTTACCATTCCTCAGTAAGCAAGTGATGGATGTCATTTTGGAGGCAAGGAGGCCTAGTACTAGAAAATCCTGTGCTGAAAAATGGAAAAGATTCTGTTCCTGGAACCAAACTCAGGGGATGGGCACAGCAGTGCCCAATTTACCTTAGATACTTCAATACTTAACTGAGATGCTTCACAAGGGCCTTTCCTTTTCCTCCATCAAAATTCATACCTCAGCCATTTCAGCTCATTACAATACAGAACCACCGCTCTTCTCTCATCCACTGCTAAAGCAGTTCCTCAGAGGGGCTAAAAACTTAAGACCACCGACGAGAGCCCCTACTCCAGCCTGGGACCTTAACGTTGTATTGGAAAAGCTCACTCTACCTCTCTTTGAGCCACCTGCAAATGCAGAGTTAAAATTCCTTTCTTGGAAAACAGCCTTCCTTCTAGCCATCACTTCAGCAAGAAGGGTGTCTGAATTAGAGGCTCTCATGGCTGTGGAGCCTTTCATCATCTTTCATGCAGACAGGGTGTTCCTCAGGACCAATCCCTTCTTCATGCCCAAGGTGGTATCCAGTGTGGCTCTTAATCAGGCCATTCATTTACCAACCTTCTTTTCTAATCCACAGAACAAAGGGGAATGAATACTGCACTCCTTGGACGTGCACAGACAACTTAGATTTTACTTGGAAAGGACTAAACCTCTCAGGAAATCTGAACAGCTGCTGGTTGCATTTGCTGCAGAGGCAGAGGGGAAGGCCATTTCAAAGCAAACCATTTCTAAGTGGATAGGCCACTGCATTCATTTCTGCTATAAGTACCAGGGAAAACCTACTCCACAGGGGATAAAACCGCACTCAACCAGGGCTGCATCTACCTCGACAGCCTTTCTCAGAGGTGTCCCTACCAGGGACATCCTAGAAGCTGCTACCTGGAGTTCTATATATACCTTCACCAAGCATTACCACTTGCTATTTTTTTTCTAAGTCCAGAGCTGGCTTTGCCACTGCAGTCTAGCAGGGCCTTATAGCTGGTCCTAATGCTAGCTAATTGCCTCCACCAAGCCTTAGCTTTGGGAATCTACTCAAATGTGATGACTGCAACAGTGAAACACGAAGAACATAGTACAGTTGTGTACACTTACCATAAATGTAGATGTTCGAGTGTATTCATTGTTGCAGTCCTGGTTACCTTCCCTCCAGACCCCTGACTTCTATTGACTATACCTCTATTCTTGTTTACTGTGCTTAAAGCTTTTTGGTGTATTTGCTTTTTTGTTGGAGGTGTAACCTTGTATATAATTGCTTCCCATTATGGGGGCACCTGACATCTGGGGCAAGAAAAACTGATGTAATGACATTGGCTGCATGCTTTATTCCCCTGACTACCTGATGTCATGGAAGATGAGACAGCAACCGACTCAGGACCCAAGACTTTGATAATCACGCCGACTAAGGGCTACTGCAAGCAGATAACCCAAATGTGATGACTGCAACAGTGACTACACTTGAACATCTACATTTATGGTAAGTGTACACAACTGTACTTTTTTTATTCATGCATGTCCAGGGGTCAGCTTCCAGTGTTCTCTCCTGTCTATCTGATGAATCCGGGCATCTTGAGGCAATGTAGCAATTGCCTCATGTACACAGACAACCCTCTCCTCCTACCACCCAACACCACAACCTGTGAGAGATGCACTTATCTAGTCAAACTGGAAGTAAAGCTCTCTCCAACCAAGACTGAACTTGACAGTCAAGAGGAGAAGGTAAACACTTGCACCACACCACACTCAACACATAGTCCCACTAAACCTACACCACCAAAATCCACACATAGAAACACAAAAATATCAGCAGCATATTATTGGATTGCTTAAACAGAAAATTATGTTGATTCCTGATTGTGCTGAAAATAAAGATTTACAGGATTTAATGCATTCTGCTGAACAAGTTGGAAAACATTCTTTGCAATGTTGTTTTGATTTATTAGGTGCATCTTGCAGGGCTGCTGTCACTGGGTCTGTACTTAGAAGGCATGCTTGGCTTAAGGAGCAATCTTTGCCAGGTCATGTTAAAGCTAAATTGTTGGATGCTTCCTTAAACCAAGACAACCTATTTGGCAACAAAGTAGAAGAAGTACTTAAAAAGATGGAGGAAAAAGCTAAATCTATGCAAAGTGTTAAAGATTTCCTGCAAGTACAGCCTCCCAGATTTAGTAGGCATTGGCCGTCTAAGAATCGGTCCATTCCTGCCTCTTCCAGGCCTTCTCAGTCCAAACCCAAAGCCAGCAGAACATCCAGGCTTCAGTCCCAAGGTATCACAGGACTAAGCAGTGGGGGGCTCCCACTTCCAAAGCATGGAGTGGTAAGACTCCCCCCTTTGGTAAACTGTCTCAATGACTTAACTTTAAACCTTCCAAGCCCTGCACAACTGACTGTTCCTTTAGGGGGAAAGATTGCCCTGCAGGCAAAAAATTGGGAACTCATTACCCAGGACAGATGGGTTTTAAATATAGTCTCCCAAGGATACAGATTCCACTTCCACTCCTTACCAACCCCAAATGGTTGGCCAGATCTACCCCCAAATCAGTGGGCAGAGGCTCAAAAGCAAGTTCTCTCTCTTTTAAACATCAGAGCTATTCAACCTGTCCCAGAAGAAGAATGGGGGCAAGGTTTCTATTCAAGACTTTTTCTGGTACCCTGAAAAGACAATTCTTGGTGTCCTATCCTGGACCTGTCTATCCTAAACACATTTTTGGTAATCCCAAAATTCAAGATGCTAAGTCTTCATCAGCTGCTTCCTATGATAGGCAAAGATGCCTGGTTGGCAACACTGGATTTAAAGGAAGCCTACCTGCACATCCCAATAAGGGAATCTTGCAGAAGATACCTACACTTCAAAGCAGGCTACATGCACTATCAGTTCTCTGCAGTGCCCTTTGGCTTATCTACTGCACCCAGGGTATTCACAAAGTGCCTAGCTCCAGTCATTGCATTTTGCAGGCAAAGAAGTAGTCAAATATACCCATACCCATACTGTTAAAACATCTGGCATTTGTAAATAAATTGCTAACTTCTCTGGGGTACACCATAAATGAAAAGAAATCACATCTTGTACCCTGCCAACAAATTGTATTCCTAGGAGCAAGCTTGAATACAACTTCCCAGATGGCCTACTTCACGCCAGAGAAACAAGTTCATTTGACAGCCTACTTCAAACTACTGGCCACAAAGACCCAGCTATCTGCAAGGAAAATACTGCAAGCCCTGGGGTTCATGGCCTCCTGCATTCTACTAATTCCATATGCAAGACTGCATATGAGGAAACTACAATGGTATCTAAAAAGCCTATGGTGTCAACATTCTCAGGATCTAGAATTAATGATTCCTATCATACCTTGTCGACAGATAGAGTTCCTTTGGTGGGCAGAGGCCTGCAGCACAACAAGGGATTGCCATTCACTCTACCCCCTGCTGCCCAAACCCTAACAACAGATGCATCAGACTTTGCATAGGGGGGCTCACTTGGCAGGGAAGTGCATTCAGGGCAAATGGAACCCAAGACAAATGCACCTGCATATCAATCAAAAAGAAATGTTAGCCTTCAAGGATCACATTCTTCAAGGACAATTATTGGTAAAGATGGACAACACCACTGTTGTGGTACATAAACAAGCAGGGAGGAACCCACTCATATCCTCTCTGCATACTAGCCATGGCTCTGTGGAACACAGCCTTGAGCTACCAAGTGCACCTACAGGCACAGTTCCTGCCAGGACAGCTAAATACACTGGCAGATGACCAAAGCAGAAATTTCATGGACCCACACGAGTGGAAACTGGAACCAAAGATATGAGAAACAAATGGGGGAGCCCATAGATAGACCTGTTTGCCTCCCCCCAGAACTACCAATTGGACAAATTCTGCACAAGGACTCCCCACAAACAAGCTTGGAAAGTGGATGCCCTGTCCTTCACCTGGAAAAACCTATCAGTTTATGCCTTTCCCCCTCTGCCTCTACTCTCCAAGGTACTACTAAAGACCAAACAGGACAAACCAAGGACAATACTGATTAAACCAGACTGGCCACGCCAACACTGGTACCCCCTCTTGCGCAGTGCGTCACTGCTGGCACCTTGGCACCTGCCTCAGACCCCTGCCTTGCTGTCCCAGCAGGAGGGCCAGATTCTGCACCCACAGCTTCAAACCCTGAACCTGGCAGCCTGGCTAATTACCTGATCTCTCCGTTACCATTCCTCAGTAAGCAAGTGATGGATGTCATTTTGGAGGCAAGGAGGCCTAGTACTAGAAAATCCTGTGCTGAAAAATGGAAAAGATTCTGTTCCTGGAACCAAACTCAGGGGATGGGCACAGCAGTGCCCAGTTTACCTTAGATACTTCAATACTTAACTGAGATGCTTCACAAGGGCCTTTCCTTTTCCTCCATCAAAATTCATACCTCAGCCATTTCAGCTCATTACAATACAGAACCACCGCTCTTCTCTCATCCACTGCTAAAGCAGTTCCTCAGAGGGGCTAAAAACTTAAGACCACCGAGGAGAGCCCCTACTCCAGCCTGGGACCTTAACGTTGTATTGGAAAAGCTCACTCTACCTCTCTATGAGCCACCTGCAAATGCAGAGTTAAAATTCCTTTCTTGGAAAACAGCCTTCCTTCTAGCCATCACTTCAGCAAGAAGGGTGTCTGAATTAGAGGCTCTCATGGCTGTGGAGCCTTTCATCATCTTTCATGCAGACAGGGTGTTCCTCAGGACCAATCCCTTCTTCATGCCCAAGGTGGTATCCAGTGTGGCTCTTAATCAGGCCATTCATTTACCAACCTTCTTTTCTAATCCACAGAACAAAGGGGAATGAATACTGCACTCCTTGGACGTGCACAGACAACTTAGATTTTACTTGGAAAGGACTAAACCTCTCAGGAAATCTGAACAGCTGCTGGTTGCATTTGCTGCAGAGGCAGAGGGGAAGGCCATTTCAAAGCAAACCATTTCTAAGTGGATAGGCCACTGCATTCATTTCTGCTATAAGTACCAGGGAAAACCTACTCCACAGGGGATAAGACCGCATTCAACCAGGGCTGCATCTACCTCGACAGCCTTTCTCAGAGGTGTCCCTACCAGGGACATCCTAGAAGCTGCTACCTGGAGTTCTATATATACCTTCACCAAGCATTACCACTTGCTAATTTTTTCTAAGTCCAGAGCTGGCTTTGCCACTGCAGTCTAGCAGGGCCTTATAGCTGGCCCTAATGCTAGCTAATTGCCTCCACCAAGCCTTAGCTTTGGGAATCTACTCAAATGTGATGACTGCAACAGTGAAACACGAAGAACATAGTACAGTTGTGTACACTTACCATAAATGTAGATGTTCGAGTGTATTCATTGTTGCAGTCCTGGTTGCCTTCCCTCCAGACCCCTGACTTCTATTGACTATACCTCTATTCTTGTTTACTGTGCTTAAAGCTTTTTGGTGTATTTGCTTTTTTGTTGGAGGTGTAACCTTGTATATAATTGCTTCCCATTATGGGGGCACCTGACATCTGGGGCAAGAAAAACTGATGTAATGACATCGGCTGCATGCTTTATACCCCTGACTACCTGACATCATGGAAGATGAGACAGCAACCGACTCAGGACCCAAGACTTTGATAATCCCGCCGACTAAGGGCTACTGCAAGCAGATAACCCAAATGTGATGACTGCAACAGTGACTACACTTGAACATCTACATTTATGGTAAGTGTACACAACTGTACTTTTTTTATTCATGCATGTCCAGGGGTCAGCTTCCAGTGTTCTCTCCTGTCTATCTGATGAATCTGGGCATCTTGAGGCAATGTAGCAATTGCGTCATGTACACAGACAACCCTCTCCTCCTACCACCCAACACCACAACCTGTGAGAGATGCACTTATCTAGTCAAACTGGAAGTAAAGCTCTCTCCAACCAAGACTGAACTTGACAGTCAAGAGGAGAAGGTAAACACTTGCACCACACCACACTCAACACATAGTCCCACTAAACCTACACCACCAAAATCCACACATAGAAACACAAAAATATTCCCGGAGGCTCTCAATAATAATCTGCTCAAGCAACAGAGACCTCCAAAGCAGAACCGCAAGCAACCTCCACCCCCCAACACAACCCAAATTACACATAGCCCACAGACTCAGTGTGCCACTCAACCACAGCCCATAAGGCAAAACAACGTACCCAACACACTAGTCATAGGTAACTCTATAGTCAAGCACACTGATGTCCCACTCACCAGGCTAAACAAGGAGAAGGTTACTGTCAGCTGCCTGTTGGGTGCCAGGATCCCCAACATAACCAGCACACTCAGGTCACTCCACAACAAGTACAAATATGACTCTGTCATTGTCCATGTTGGTGTGAATGACCTGAGATGTACCTCCGTGAACTACATAAAAAGAGACATGGAAGAACCCTCTGATCTTGTAGCCCAGGCAGGTATGACCCTAGCCCTGAGTAACATCCTGCCGTTGCCCAGAATGATACCGCAGAACAAGGACAAAATGATTGACTTCAACATCTGGCTAAGCTTCTGGTGTCATTCTAAGGGTATCCAGTATCTGTCTGCCTGGCACAACATGGTCGACAGACCACAATGCCTTGCCAGAGATGGCCTGCACCTGTCACCCCTGGGATTCCGGATACTGGCTAAGGCTCTTGCTGCCCCTATAGTGCCTTTTTTAGGCAAGGTTCAAATGACAAATTTACCAGCATACTAGGAACAGGCAAGCAAAAACTGAGGGTAATGCTACTAAGTGCTAGAAGTCTAAATCTCAAAATGTACTCCCTCGAGGCACTCCTTAAAATGGGGAACACCGATATTTGTGCAGTGACTGAGACATGGTTCAAGGCTCCAGAGAGCACCCCTGCATTACCAGGCTATACCTCATACCACACTTTTCGGCCACCTAACCTGGACTGGAACACGGATATCCACAACTCCAGGCTAGTTGCTCAGCATAATGCATCCGAGATTATCCAAGTGCAACTAACTCTGGGCAAAACTGCAATCCAAATTGTAGCTTGCTACAGATCCCCCACTATGCCCCAGGATTCCCACTCCTCTTTTCTTGATATACTGGAAAATATTAGGGTTCAACCAAACACCCTAATAATGAACGATTTCAACTACCCCACCATTAACTGGGAAAACTACTAATGTACCAACTCCTTTGCCCAACGCTTTCTGGAATTCATAAATTCCAATACCCTGGATCAACTTATCCACACCTCTACCAGGGGCAACAGTATCCTAGACCTAGTCTTTACCAACATGAGTGACCGGTGTTCCACACCTGAAGTCAACTCCTCGTTGGTCAGATTCGAACATAAGCTAATCACTCTAGATATCCACATCCCGCCCCCAGCCCCCATTAAGGAAATCATGGTAAAACATTTCTCCAAAGCCAACTTCATGCTTCTTAAGACAGAAGTGGCGAACTTCATGACACCCATGCAAATGGACAATACAGTTACGACTGCTGAATCCTACACAGATGCACTCTATAAGCACTTACATGAGTGCATGGATCGTGCTATCCCAAACAGAACCAAGATGCTATCCTCCAAAAAAAGGAAGCCAACCTGGTGGTCTCTTGCCATAAACTCTACAACAGAAGGAAGAAACTGTTGCAAAGGAGAGTAAAATCCCATGAGTAGAGGAGTTCCCTGGTCAGCCTCAGTAAGAAGCTGAGATCCCTTATAAGATCCTCCAAAGCTAGCTAGAAAAACAAAATCGCCACTGATTCTAGGGACAACCACAAAGCATTCTATAGCTATGTCAAGAATCTCAGTGGTAATACCCAGATCTGCTGTGAGTTACAGCACAACAGCATGAAAATTACAGAACCAACTGATATTGTCAACGTCCTGGCAGAAAGGTTGAGTGCTAACTTTAGCCCCCTCTCACCCCCTAAAGGGCCAATAACTATACAGGAAGAATGCAGAGTCCCTGTAATCACAACTACGCAGGTAAAAGCTGCACTCTCTAAAGCCAAAAACACAGCATCCATGGGACCGGACAACATCCCAGGCTGCGTTTTACCCGAATTTCAGAACGAACTGGCTCCCCACCTAAGCACCATGTTCAATCATAGTCTCATGTCAGGCTTTGTGCCCACTGAATGGCGCACAGCAACAGTTATCCCACTCCACAAAGGGGGAGCCACCACTGATCCCGGGAACTATCGCCCTATTAGACTGACGAGCCTGGTCTGTAAGGCCATGGAATGTATCATCATGGAACTCATAAACAAAGACATTGGTAACCTCCAAACTCTGGGTCCCACCCAGTTTGGGTTTGTGAAAGGCAGATCATGCCTCCTGAACCTGATTGACTTCTTTGAGGCAGTCACCAAAGCTATAGACGAGGGTAAGGTGGTTCACACAGCCTATCTTGACCTCGCCAAGGCTTTCGACACCATCCCCCGTTCTGGAATTATAGCTAAACTCACTAAACTAGGTATAAATCCCTATGTCACAAGATGAGTTGCCGATTGGCTCACTGAAAGAACCCACACTGTAAAAGTTGCAGACTCCAAATCTGACTTCAAACCAGTGGCAAGTGGAGTACCACAGGGTTCAGTCCTGGGACCTCTCCTGTTTGGTATCTACTTCTCTGAAGTACAGGCTAACACGAAAGGCCTTTGGCTAATGAAGTTCACAGATGACTGCAAACTAGGAGCCATAGTTGAGTCCCCAAATGATGTGGACATCCTACATAAGGGCCTCACTGAGGCAGATGCCTGGTGTCAGAGCCATGGCCTCAAGCTCAGTGCCAAAAAGTGCATTGTCATCCCCTTTGTTAAAAACTCTACCCATGTACTACCACATAGACGGCAGTCTACTTAACGCCGAATGTGTGATAAGAAACCTGGGGACCCCGGTGGACAGTAGTCTCTCCTTTGATAATCACATTGCCACAGTAGTCAGGAAATCCTTCTACATGGCACTCCTCATCACAAAAGGGTTCTCATCTAGGAAAAAGGAGGTCATTGTTCCCCTCTACTCGACACTCATTAGACCCATTATAGAGTACAATGCCCCTTTTGGAATGTACCTCACAAGACATCTGCAGTAGCTGGAAAGGCCACAGAAGTACCTCACAAAGAGGATTACTGGCCTCAAACAGATGTCCTACACTGACCGTCTCAAAAAACTCCAGCTTTAATCCTTAGCATATCGCCTACTCCGAGGTGATCTCTGCCTAACATATAAAGCTATGTCAAACCCAGAGCTGTTGGACATGCTACACCTAAAGAAATCCCAATCCCTCCAAGCTACACGCTCTAGGGAACTAAACCTTGTCACCACAATAAACAGGACATGCTGGAGGGATAGATTCCTGTCCCAGAGACTTTCCATACTCTGGAACAAGCTATCCATGTATGTCAAGCAACGTTTGTCATTAGCACTCTTCAAGAAAAATCTTGATAAGTGCATGGGAAATAGGAAATACACCCTGGGGATCACTTCTGTGGCTCTGCTCGACGGGGACAGGAAAATAACTTTCTTGGGTGGCGTAAGCCAGGGAACCGTGTTGGCTAGGCTTACTTAGGCCCTTGGGCCAATAGCTTAGTACCTACATATGAACCTATGAACATTTTCCTAGATACCCTTAATTGGCTTGCTTCCTCCAGGAAAATTAGAATTAAATCAAACTATGCTCCATGGCTCTCCAAAGATACTAGAGCACTGATGCATAACCTGGATAGCACCTGGAAGGCATGGCTTAAAACTGACCATACTCCTCTTCTACATAAATACAGACAACTACATAACCTAGTCAAGAAATTAGTCACTAAAGACAAAATAATCTTACTGCAACTCTTCTCAGCTAGACAACAGATCCAGCACTCACAAATTCTGGACAAAATATTCTACCCTGGCAGCCCTTCTAACCCCTCACCTTACCCCAACAAATCTCCTCTGGAAATTGCTACCCTACTGAACAAACACTTCATTGACACTGTCCAAAACCTCACTCCCTCTAACACTAACACTGCAACTACCACTACCCCCATCAACCCCCCACAACCAGAATCTCTTCTTATTTACACCTGTGTCAACATCTTACATTAAATCTCTTCTTCTAAAACTTAAAGCATGTTCTCCCTCTACTGATAACCTACCTCCTACATTTCTCAAACCTGCTGCAGAATCTATAGCCTATCGTATATCCATTCTCATTAACAGATCTATACAAGAAAATACAGCTCCTGCTATCTGGAAATCCTTCTTTACTATCCCACTACATAAGGGTGGCAACTCTACTGATCCTTCTATCGTCCCTTTGCTATTCTTTCTCCCCTCTCTAAGATACTCGAGAAATGCATTCACTCACAACTTCTCAAACACCTCCTACAATACAACTTTCTCACTCCCACTTAGCATGGGTTCCATCCCTACCACAACACATCCACCGCCCTCCTATCTTTCACTCATACCATAGCCAAAGCCCTTGATAACAATCAGCTAATATCCTGTCTCTTCCTTGACCTTTCTAAAGCCTTAGATACAGTCTCTCACTCTATCCTCCTTACTAAGCTATCTTAACTCAAGTCTATCTTCTACCTCCCTTGCCTGGTTCTCCAGCTATCTCTCTAGTAGGCAGGAATCTGTCAAATGGCTCTCCTCCTGCTCTCCCTATATATCTGTTCCAACTGGTGTTCCACAAGGCTCTATCTTAGGTCCCCTTCTGTTTAACATCTTTACAAATGAACTATTCACCTCTTGCAGACAATCTTCTCTTATACAACATGCAGATGACTCTACACTCATCTCCATCTCCAGTAGTATTACAGACCTTCACACTCTTACTCAATACTCCTTTCTGTCCACAGAGAAATGGTTATTTGACAATCTTCTTATCATTAACCTCAAGAAGACCAAGCTCTTCTTTCTTACCCGCTCACTTTCAAACCATAAATCCCCATTTACTATAACATCCTCCAACAACACTATCATAAAACCTGAACCACACACAAAACTATTGGGCGTCATTATTGATGACAAACTCAAATTTAACTTACACTTACTGCAAGGAATAAAAAAAACACATCAGAAACTTGGATTGCTTTATCGCAACAAAAGATTTCGTACTCCAAATGCCAGACTCTCCCTAGCGCAGTCCTTCCTCCTTCCCACACTTCTCTACGCAGCCCCAATACTAACCAATGTACAAGCTACGACCTTGAACAAACTGCAACAAACTTACCACAAAATTGCAAGATTCATTACTAACTCCCCCTACAGCTCCCATCACTGCCTTGCCCTGTACTCATTACAATGGCTCAAATTCCTTCAACTACTGCTACTTTCTCAGTTTCAAGTTATACACTCCATTCTGTACAGACCTTCTTCTTGTCAAGCTCTCACTACTTTTTTATCTACCTACACCCCTTCTAGAACCCTCCGCACCTCTAACCATTAACTTCTGAATGTAGATCATCCAAAGAAGAACATAGGCAGACTACTATATAACTGCTCAGTAGCCCACACTTGGAACAAACTTCCTCTACACACACTCTATCATACACCCTGCACACTTTAAAAAGGAACTCAAACTTTACCTTCTCAATACCAAATCTTGTCCCTGCTTAGAACCTACCTAATTCCCCTTTATTCAATGGTGCTTCTGCACCCTGAGCTCCTGTAGGCATATATACCTTCCTAGGAAACCTAGGCAATAAATCTGATCACTTGTATATAACTTGTTTGTACATATATCAAAAGTAGTTCATCTATTTATTTCATTGTGATTTTTTTCTTAGGGTAATCTAAATATGTTTGATTACGTTCAAATTAGTAATATGTTTTGGGAGTGTCACTTAGTATTGCTACTTGCTATTTTGTTACCTATGTAATCCTTAATTTTTTTTGTAACTGGTGCTTTTCTCCTCGGGTCTCCACTGAAAATGGGCCTCAGGCCCAGCTGGACCAACCCGGTTAACAAATGTCAATAAATAAATATAAATAAAACACACATCCCAGGGAAATCCAACGTGATAGCGGACAAGCTCAGCAGGGCAATATCAATGCCTCACAAGTGGTCTCTGAACCAGAACATAATGGAAGAGATTTTTCCGGAAATGGGGCCAGCCTTGCTGCAATCTTTTTGCCACTCCCATGAATGCCAAGTGCAGCAGCTACTTTGCCCTAATTCCCCCTCTGGGAGAGACATGGAGAGACTTACTTGTTCATGATTGGCCCTCGGGACTTCTTTATGCCTTTCCCCCATTTCCCCTCAATACCTAAAGTCATCCAGAAAGCAAAATCCTTGGGAAGCAGGTTGATTCTCATTGCCCCATTTTGGCCTCGTCAGACCCATTTCCAGACCTTCTGACACAGATGTCAGGAACACTTCATCCTTCTCTCCACATCCTCACCTTGACAGCATGGCTGCTCCACTTCCCAACTTAGTCCGGCTTCAAAACTTCACTCCAGCAGTCAAACACATATTGATGTCCTCTCATAAAGATTCTCCTAGAAAACTATATACTAGCAAGTGGAAAAGATTCTCTCACTGCACACAAACTAGAAACATTGACCCTTTTTCCATGCCAATTCAGTCCATTTTAGAATTTCTTGCAGACCTCTTTCATCAAGGCTCAGCTGCAGCAACTATTAGAGTTCAGCTGGCTGCAATTTCGAATTTCCACATTGGTGACCGTACTCCTAACCTAATGTCACACAGTTTGTGTAAAGCATTTTTAAAAGGCACTTCCTTATTGAGACCTCCTTTTAAAGAACCACTCTCTCCTTGGGATTTAAATTTTGTTCTAGCTCAACTAACATTGCCACCATATGAGCCCTCTTCATCTTGTGACCTCAAATTTCTTTCCTGGAAGACCATCTTTCTAGTAGCTGAGTTCAAGCACTATCAATCAGACCTCCATATCTGATCTTTCATAAGGATAGGATATCGCTATGAACTAATCTGTCCTTTATACCTAAGGTCTGCTCTCAATCCAATATCAGTCAATCCATTGAGCTCCCGGTGTTTTTCCCCAATCATAGCAACAAGGTAGAGTATAAATTCCACCAACTGGACGTACATAGACAGCTCAGATTCTATTTGCATAGAACTACAGATTTCAGGAAATCTGATCAATTATTCATCTCCTTCTCTGAGGCAAAAACGGGTATGCCAGTGTCTAAAGTCACCCTTTCAAATTGGCATTCAAGTACTATCACTTTTATCTTCACCTCCAATAATAGAAAGTTACCATTCAGAATTAGAGGTCACTCAACCAGAGCATTAGCAGCATCCTTTGCTTTCCAGGGCAGAATGTCTATGGACAGTGTTTGTGCTGCAGCTACGTTGGCCAATCCTCATATGTTTATCACTCATTACAAAGTGGATTTGGCCTCCAGGGACAGGGCCTCCTTTGGTTCCACTGTACTCAAAGGTGTACTCCCGTGAGCCATCCGGGAAAAAGATGCTAGGGATGCCGTCCCATTAAAGTAAGAATGAAGGCAAGATAGGGCAACATAACATAAAGAAGTTATATACTCACTTTAACGTTCCATGTTTGTTGTCCATCTCGCCATTCATTCTTACGACCCCCCCCCTTCCCCCATCCAAGGCCTCCTAGAGGACCTGGTGGTAATCTTTCCTCTTATACCTGAGCTCCTTTGACTATGTTTGTTATCTATTTGACATGGGATGATACCAATATATTACTCATTAGTACTGTTAGCAGCAAACAAGATCTGTAGAGTTGCACCACTGCATCATAGGATACCTACCTTGCCACAAGCCAAGTTTGAGACTTCCAGCTAGTGTATTCGGCCGAGCTGGAGCCAAAGATCGGCTCCGAAACCATACAAGTAAGAATGAATGGTGAGATGGACAACAAACATGGAACGTTATGGTGAGTACATAACTTCTTTTTTGGGTGTAAAGCCATTCAGAATTTTACTGCCACTGAAAAGTACTCTACTCTCCTCTGATGCTTTTGAGGATCAACGGCCAGCTTGTGCTTTACTTTGCTGGACCGATAAGTATCCTGTAGGGGGAAAAAAACTCCATTTTCTTCAAATTATTGATAATTTATTAATTTAATCTTCAATAAAGTTGTTTTAAAGCTAGTAGTGTTGTGTTTTAATGGACTGTCTTGAGAGTGTAATGCACATTTAAACAGAGCACTATTTTTTGTGACAGTTTAAAAGACGTTAACTAACTGAAAACATATTTTCTGTGTCAAAAATTGTTTATCTTTCCTTGGTAGGGTGGGATAATGTTTGAAAGTGCTTCTTACTGTGTTTTTTTGTCAAAAAAGTAACTTTTGTGGACTGGTAGTTTTATTGCTGCTTCTCTTCCCCAGGAAAGAGGCACAATTTTTGGCTTGGCCACGGAACAGACTACCGGTTCCATGGTTAGTCCTTCTTCCATCCATAAAAAAAAAAAGTTAAGAAACTAGCTTTTGCCACCTCAGCAGGCTAGCAGTTTGCCTCACACACAGGTGGGTGACTCTGCTGTGGCCATTAGTTCTACTTCAGGCCACTCATCTTTTACTCTGGATCCTTCCAGTGTAGCACCTACAACCACTACGAACCAGGGTTTAGCCTAGTCCTCTGTGACTGTTAAAGTCCCCTCAGTGGGCAAGAGAGTGCCACTCTTGTCAGTCCTGGAAGAGGAGTTGTGCCAGAATGCTGTGCCCATCCTTGGGGAATCAGCTGCTGCCATTAGTAACAAAGTTGGCCCCATTTTTCTGTTAAAAAGAAACAGAAAAATGAGTGTATCTACTCCTCCTGAAATTTCTTAGACAGGAGTAGTTTACTGGGTTTGGTTCAGGGCTTAATTCAAGCTATTGATCCTTTTGTAAAGTAGTTTGTGGTAAAAGAAAGAGGGATTCCTCTTTTCCTGAAGAGATTCAGGATTCTGAATCTGAACCGGAAGATGTAGGAATGGATTCAGGTTTTTTTTCCCTCAGAGTTCCGATTCTCCCTGTGGGAGGCTTCTTTTTCTCTAAGACTGCTGCTAGAATGTGCCAGTGTTTTCAATGGAGAACACTTAGGTTTCCAAGTCCCTCATAAAATACTATGAGTTGATATAGAAGGATTTTCCAGAACCTATACCCATTCTTCCTGTTCTGTCAGCTATAGAGGATGTGTGTTACTGCCTGCAATTTCCCTGATAGTCAGCCAGCTGCCCCTGAAAAGGTAGACAGGCTCTATAAATTTCTTCAGTCTTTTAAATTTTTATACAATATTTAGAAACCTGAACCAGTAACTATAGCCTTAGTTGATCCCACTGCTGCTAAGTAATTTATTCCAGTCCTGCTCTTTCTGATAAGGAATGGACAATTGTTGCTAAGTATGTGATAAAAGTATATATTTCTGCAGCTTTGGTTTTTAGAATTTTGAATTGTCAGATTCATGTGTTAAAATTTGTTCTCACAAATTGTAAAAGCATGAGAAATGTTTTATCTGCAGTTTCTTCTTGTGAGGAAAATCTGATTTAAATAATTTAGTCTATTCTATTACACTAGTCATAGTTTATAGTGTGTATGACTCATACGTCTTCCAGGGTTATGGGCACTGGTACTGTTTTGTGGAGGTTTGCATGGCTGCATTCTCAGAACCTTCCAGACAATGTTAAAACTGAGATTTTAAATTCTCCCTTGGATAGAGATTTAGAGTTTGGTCACTCTGTTGCAGAAGTGATCAAAAAGTGTGACGAAAGGACTGATCCAGGAAATCTGTACAATTTTTCCTCTCTTTTTCCAAATTGTTCAAGGGATTTTCTTTTTTCTTTTCCATTTTTGGCAGAAAACAGAATACACAGTCTCAACAGAATTCAAGTAAATAGACATATAAGAAGTAATGGCAAGGGAGTTCCAAAAAAAAAGTCTCTAACTTCCCAAGTCAAAGGACAGTCCAATGTGTCTAACTATTCAAGAGACTTTGTGACCCACTCCCACCCAGGCCCACATTTTCTTCCAGAAAGTCTTAATCTCCATTTTTCTCTTCCGCTACAGATCGCTTCAGACAATTGTATTCTGAATTTTATTCATTGAGGTTAAGAATGGCAGGGAGACTTCCCAGATGGCTGCACATTGAGTAACAACTTAATTCTAGCTCTCCCAGTGTGAAAACAGAAACTTAGCAGAGAAAGCCACTGGACCTAGATTTATGGGTAAATTTCAGCAACTGGCTAGTAAGTGCACTGCCTGGATGGCAGGAAAAACGAAATACAGAGGTCATGAAGGAAAATCAGCTGCAAAAGATTATGAAAAAACACTGACTGGGAAAAGTACTGTAGCTGTTCAGCAAAAGGCAGTGCAAGTTGCAGTCATGACTTTCAGTAACCTAGAAGAAAGTATAAGGCAAGTGCAGAGAGACCTTACTAAAATAAATGAAACACCGAAGGAGTATATCAACTCAAGCAATAAAAGGCTAGAAACAATGGAAGAAGCTTTAAACAGATATTCAGATAAGGTGATAAAATTTCAAAGAGGTTGAAATGAAGAAAAGTCTGTCTGAATATGAGACTGCACAAGAAGAGATGTTTCAAAAAATAATAGAATTAGAGGACACAGCATATAGGGAAAACCTGAGATTTGCTGCTGTACCCGAGAAGCTGAAAGTCACAGACTGTATTAATTTTATGAAAGTACAATTAAGCAACTGGACTGGTATTCCACAACAGGAGTTGTTATTTGAAAAGGCACATCATGTGTATGCTCTAACCCTGGCTATGAGAAAACAATCTAGACCTTTAATAGCAAAGATGCAATCTTACCAGAAGGAGGAGTTGATTCTGACAAAACTGTGGCAGAAGGACAAAGTATTAAAAGTTGGATGGTGTTTGTGGAGAATGCCTACTCATTGTACACCAGGTAGAAGAGGGGTAAATTTACTCCATTATTCAGGGAATGTCAAGAAGCAGACATGAGAATCAAACTGCTGCACCCAGCTATCTTCAAAATATTTTTCCCTGAAGGAACAAAATCATTTTTTGATGAAGAACATGCTAATGAAGAAATACAAAAGTTTGTCCATCTAAATGTGAGCTGTGAAACAGAAGGAGATTCTGCTTCTTGTTCTCCTGGTGATAAAGGCCACAGAGAGGCTATGCCAGTGAAACCTTTTTCAGTGTTTCAACAGAAAAAGCTTGAGAGAGTGAAAAAAGCACAAGAGCTGATTAGAAGAATTGAGAGTACATTGAAAATAAAACAGAGACATGGTTTGGGATTTGGAGATGAACAGGAATAGAGCAAGAAATTCTGGAAATATTGGCCTTTCTTGGACTTTGTTAAACTTGTAGAGGACTCCAAAGCATATGCCCCACTTCATGCCATTAACTTTGTGGAGTAAAATCAGTAACTTGGAAACTTACAAATGTGAGATTACAAAGCAATAATTATATTTGTGAAAATCAAACTGCTGCACCCAGCTATCTTCAAAATATTTTTTCCCTGAAGGAACAAAATCATTTTTTGATGAAGAACATGCTAATGAAGAAATACAAAAGTTTGTCCATCTAAATGTGAACAAGAAAATCTGGAAATATTAGACTTCTTTGAACTTTGTTAAACATATAGGGGGCTCTAAAACACATGCCCTACTTCATGTCATTAATGTTTGAAAAAATACTCAGGAGAACAGGAGAGTAGGGAGAAAGTTAACTATAATTAAAACATTTTTTTTCTTAATAGTACTATTTAAATAGAGGTGGCACAGTGGTGTAGAGGTTAGCATGGTCACCTCATAGCAAGAGGTTCTCTAGTTTAATTCTTGGCTGTGGTGCCTTCTGTTCTGACTCTGCATGTCCTCCCAATGTTCATGTGGGTTTCTGCCAGGTGGTCCAGTTTCCTCCCGCAGTCCAAAGACATGCAGTACACTGTAAATTGACCCGAGGTATGAGTGTGTGCCTGAAAATGAGTGTGGTGCACCTTCTGATGAGGGTTTGGCCTTGGGTTAGCAACCTGAGCCTGTAAAACCCATAACTGCTACAGAAACAACGAATGCTAAAAGATGCTCGCTGTCTGATGTACCATGTGGTGTGTAAATGGGAAAGAGCGAGAAAGATAGAGACTATTTAAATAATGCATCATTTTCTTTACATGTTGTAAAGTTTTTTTAAGTTATTTTTAAATGTAATGGGTATACTAATATTATTAGGTGCTCTTGTTTTTTTCTTCTTTGCTTTCTCCCTTTTCTCTTTCTCCTTGTTTAGTTTTAAGAAATGTAGGCACTGAGATATTAAATAAAAATCTGTTTAAAAGAACATGACAAAATAAAAATTAGTGTGATTTTTCTCATTCTTGCATAGGGGAATGACTGGGTTGAGGCTATTGGCTTAATCTGGTAACACATTTTGGGAGAAAGCAAGTGAATGAAGGGGAGTATTGAGTGCTGTAGGGCTTGTATTGTAGTGAACAATTTTGTGTCCGGTTTTCATGTTTCTAGCAGACAATCTGATAAAGAGAAATGGCTTAGAGAAAATGTTTTCTGAAGGCATTCAAGTGTTTTCCCAGCTGGAGAGCTATAAATATAAGACAAAACCATACAGCACTAAATTAGAACTACAGGCTGTACCATGCATCTCAACATGGATATCCTTTCTTTTAAGTCAGCTCAAGTCTGTGTGTGTGGCTGTCTTTTTGGAACATTTGTTCCTATTATGAAGGCACAACTTCAGTATTTCAAGATGTACATAGTTGTGTGTTAATTGTTAAGTTAATAGGTTTTATGGGGTATTGGGGGGTGTATATTTGTTTGCGGGGTTTCAGTAAAACAAAAAGTTCTGTAAGATGTGACATAGGTTCAAATGAAGACGACAAGAAACAACCGTGTATTAAAAGATGTAACTAGACATTTAACAAAAAAGCTGTTACACATAAAATGTGGGAATAATAATTTCTCAAGAATACGATCCTGTCTGTAATGTCTTTAAATATTAATGGTCTTACAGATAAATACAAAAAAGAAAGAGTAGTGAACTATATTAAAAAATGTAAAGTAAAAATATCTAAGCTACAGGAGACCCACTTGGAAAGAACTGAACATGTGAATTTGATAAAGAAAAGTTTTCATGATGGTTATTCAGCAGAATACCTGGGACAAAGGAAGAGAGGATTACTTATATTAATTAATATTAATTGAAAGAGGTGCTCCAATAATAATAGATGAGGATAAAAAAGATAGCAATGGTAGATCTGTAATACTAAGGGGCTACTGGCAGGGGAGGAGGATTACACTGACAAATATTTATAGTCCACCAAAGACTGCTGTAATGGAGCTTAAGAAAATTCTAGGAGAAATAATCAGCTTTCTGCAAGGAATATTACTTACAGGTGGGGAATTAAATTTGATTTGCAACGGTAAAGATGTGTCTGGGGGCCCCAAAAGGGAAAATATAATAAATGAGGGTAGATTTTTTAAAGAAATTTATGAAAATATTTGGGATGAAAGATGTGAATTCAATACTAGGAGTTCGGAGTGAATTTGCATATTATTCCCTAAGATACAAATACTGGGCTAGGCTAGACAGAATTTACATTTCACAGGAACATGTGCATTTAATTGTAGGTCTTGATACGCATCCAATAACTGTTTTGTATCATGTGCCAGTAATAACTAAAAATAAAAACACAGAGTAATGAAATAAAAATGAGCCACTGGCACATTTCCAACTATCTGTTGAAAACAGAAATTTAAGGAATGGGTAGTGGAAATTATTCAAGAGATATTATAGATTCATAGGTGTTTACTAGGCTAATCACCACAAGGGCCTTTTTAAGCCTAGCCATGCATCCCAAATCTCTGACGAATTCTGATACCCTTGATAAATGTAAGCATGGGCCTGGGAGATGAACCATTTACAGGTTACCATTTACATCAGAGACATAGGTGCCAAACCAGTGATGAATTTCCAGTTTTCCATCCAGTTGTCTAAGTTGCACTTGAATTGGATTAGGGAGGAACTCTGCTTCAAATGGATGGGGAGCCTGTTCCATAGATAGGGTAGTCTCTGTGATACATGCATATCATTCCAGCAGGTCCTGTTTATATCACAGGCAAGGTTTAAGTCTTTAGAATGAGTAATTCTGGTACTGTTTGTTTTGTGGATATGCAGGAGGTCCATCAGAGTGGGGTCTGACAATGCCCTGATTGCCGGGCATAGATCTCCCCTCAAAAGCTTGTAGGAGACAGAATACAAGGATAGGGCCTTAAGATGGTCTACATAGGACATATTACTTATGCCCTGTATTCTTTTAGTGAGGAACCTCTGTGGACGTTCCAGTTGTTGGATAGGTCTGGATAGGTACATACCAAAGGGGGCATTGTACTCAGTGATAGGTCTGATGAATGCTGAATAGAGTGGAACAATGACTTCCTTGGACTTAGATGCCATGCCTTTGTTTATAAGTTGCGCAACATAGAATGATTTCCTCACCACTGTAGACATGTGATGACCAAAGGCTAGATTACTATCTATCTGTGTCCCTATGTCCCTGACTACTGGGTCAACTCTAAGGGGTGTGTTGTCAATATGATGGTTACCAGGGATGGATGGCTTAAAAAGGATACTATTATGTATTTCTTGGCATTTAGTTTTAGTCCATGACTCTGACATCAGTTGTTGGTCTGTGTCAGCCCCTCCTGGAGAACATTTGTGTCAGTGTGAGACTCAATGACAGCTACTAATTTGCAATCATCTGCAAATTTAGTCAGACAGAGACTACTGACATTGGCCTTGACTTCTGAGAAGTAAATGCCAAAAAGGAGTGGTCCAATGACTGATCCCTGAGGGATTCCACTTGTGACTGGCCTCTTTGTATAGATTAACCCCCCCAGTTCTAACTTCCTGGGTCCTGTCTGGGAGGCAGTTGACTATCCACCACATAACATACAGGTTTGTACCTAACCTCTTGAGTTTGTCAACAATGCCCTAGTGGGGTATTGTGTCAACTGCCTTGGCCTGGTCAAGGTAGGCAGTGTGAATGATTTTGCCTTCATCCATTGCTTTGGTGACCTTCTCAAAGAAGTCCACCAGGTTGAGTAGGCATGATTTGCTCTTTACTAAACCAAATTGGGTTGGGTCCAGTGTCTGGAGGTTTACTATATCTCTGTTGATCATCTCCATGGTGATTCTTTCCATGTCTTTACATATAAGACTAGTGAGACTTATGGGTCTGTAGTTTCCAGGGTCTGTAGATGTCCCACCTTTGTGCAGAGGGATGACTGTTGCCCTTCTCCATTCATGAGGCATGAAGCCTATTTAGAGGCTACAGTTAAATAGTAATTCCAGACGTCCTGATAGGTCTTGTTTCATGCTATTTAGAAGGCATCCTGGGATATTGTGTGGGCCCATTGATGCAGTGTTCTTGGTCTTAGAGAGAGCATTAAAGACCTGTTCCCTATTGATAGTAGGGGGAGTTATATTTGATGATATTTCCTGAGGGAAGGTTGTGGGGGAGAGGGGAATAAAGTTGGAGCTGAATTTGTCAGCCAGAAGGTTTGCTATATCTTCTGGCTCAGTATAGGTGGCTTCATTTACAATGACCTCTGCACATAATTGTGTATTACCTTTGAGGTTGTGGACATAGCTGAAGAATGCTTTGTGGTTGTCCTTGGCCTGAGAGGCCGAACTTACCTCAAATTTGGCAGTGCTAGACTTTATTTGTCCTCTGAGTTGTTTGTTTAGTTTAATTAGAGTGCTTTTATCGTGCTGGGTGCTGCACCTCCTAATTTTTGCTATGATTTTCTTCTTCCTGTTATACATCTGATTGATTTTGTGATTCCACCAGGGCGGCTTGTTTTTTGAGTTAGTTCTGTACTTCTTCCTGGTGGGTACAGCTGCCTCTCTAGAGCTATTAACATGCTTGTACTGGGTTTCTGTGAACAGTTCTGCATAGGCAGAAGTGTTCTCAGGGTTTATAGGGGCTTGAAATTTTGCCAGGTTCTCAATTAATAGCAGGAGGTTAGCCTTAGAATAGTTCCAAATATCTCCGGTTTAGCTGGGGGTCCAGGTTTTATTTTTACTTCAAAGGAGACCATTTTGTGGTTTGACCTTACCAGGGAAGGCATTACAGTAGGAGGGTGTGCAGCACTCTTCCATATTAGTGAGGACTAGGTCCAGTATGGTTGCACCCCTGGATGGCGTATTGACTATCTGTTCCAGGGAGTTTGTGTTTACAAGATCCAAGAATCTCTGTGCATGTACGTTTGATGTCGTATAGGATTCCCAGTTAATAGTGAGGTAATTAACGTCAGCCATGAATATGGTATTGGGTTGGATGGTTAGTGTTTCTAATAAGTTTAAATACACGGTATGGATTTCCAGGGTCATAGAGGGGGACCTGTAGCTTGCAAGGAAGTGGTATTGGATTTTACCTATGCTGATTTGAACATGGAGCAGCTCAAGTGCATTGTCCTGTTTGACCAGTCTTGAAATATATTTATTTTTGATGTAAATAGATACACCTCCACCTTTAGTCCCTGCCTGTGAAGTAGCTGATCTAAATATGTGGAAGGCATTATAACCCTGCACTGTTGGCGTGCTTTCCACAGCTTTAAACCATATCTCTGAGACCACACAGACATCAACATTCTGTAGGGTAAAGAGAGCTTCCAGGGAGTGGAGATTTTAGTTTAGACTGCTAGCATTGAGCAGTAATACCTTTAGATTTTCTTGGTTTTGATTTGCTATGTCGGAAGTACTTTCAGTTTGGCATTGCCTAAAAAGGCACTATGGGGAAAGACAATGTTTTAGCTAATATTTGAAAGCCTAGAGGGGAGAGGTGCAGACCATCCCTGGCAAAGCACCGTGGTCTGTTGACCATCTCCGTCCATGCTGACAAATATTGCATCCCCTTAGAATGACACCAGAAACTAAGCCAATTATTAAAGTCAATCATCTTTTTTTCATACTGTGGCATCATCCTTGGAGAAGGTAAAATGCTGCTCAATGCTAGGCTCATGCCAGCCTGAGACACATTCCGAAAGCTTTGTGATGTCTCTCTTCATATAGTCTAGGGAGGTACATCTCAGGTCATTTACTCCCACATGGACTATGACTGAGTCATATTGGTAATTGTGATCCAGTGACCTGCGTGCATGCATAATGTGGTGGATCCTAGCCCCTGATAAACAACTGACGTAACTTTCTCCTTACTCAGCCTGGTGAGAGGGACATCAGTGTCTCTCACAATGGAGTCTCCAATGACTAGAATGTTGGATTGTGTGGTGACTTGCCTTACAGGCTTAAAGGTAGAGGCTGCATGAGATATAGCTCTATGTGTTGATTTGAAAGAATGCATTTGGGACTGCTGAGGGTATTTTTATGTGTTCTTTGTCTAGGCGGTCTTTGTGGTTTAGGAAGGTTACATGTAAGTGCCTCAGTATATGTGGGTCTATATGTCTGCTTTGAATTGTGCGTGATGGTTGCAGCATGTATACTACTGGCAACCTTATTGACATTAGGAGTAGTTTTATGTGAGAGCTTTGCCTCCATTGACATTGTGTAAATACATCTCTCATATATGTATCAGTTTGTTTGAGAGTTAACTGGTTGTCAGTAAACATTAGGCAATTTCTACATTGTCTCAGGATGTCCATATCCACCATGCCAGTAACGGAGGCAGTAAGAAACTTCATATCCATGGCAACAGACCCCTTTTTATTGATTAGACTGTTGGAGTGAGAATATCAATCACTGTCAGGAGTATCCGGTTTGCAACTATGTGGACAGTGTTTGTCACTGCAAACTAGTTGTCCTGTGTGCAACTAGATATTGGAGAAATTTCAATTGTGCTTTTACAGGAAAAATGTCACCCAAGGTGTCTGAGTCTGTACAGAGCACTGCCAAACACTTGAGGTGAAACTAATATGTAGACCCTGAAGATTTAAGGATGAAGTATTTAGGCAGATATTCTGAAGTTCAAAAGAAATCAAGCAGTACTTACTGAAAACAAAGAATTAGTGTGTCAAGAATGATGAAAAGAGGGGAGTCGCATGAATGGCTACTGCCTGGCCTTACTAATGCTGGTCTCACCACAGCTTCACTCTGTTCTGATACAATACTCCTTTGCTTCTTCTCTCACCAGAAGCAAAATGTTAGCACCAATCCCAAGAAGTGAAGCAGGCCACAGCTGGTTCGGTGATCCACAGTCTTGTCCCAGATGATGCAAAGGTCTGTAGACTTGTAGCCTTTTTCTGGTAGATGCCTCGAATAGCAACCAGACTAATCAGGTATGTTATGCACAGACACTCACTCTCCAACCAGGAAGAGTCAGGAATCAATGCACTCTGCTCCTACTCTCACCATGATCAGAATATAAGCACAGATTCCAAGCTGTCACCTATAAAGCAGTTATTAGGCTTTCTGGTGATCAGCAGTCTCCAGGAAATAATGTCACTGTACTCCTTCTCTCACCAGGAGAAAACAGAAGCAGTAATCCCAAAATGACTACTGAGAGGCAGAGTGTGGGCTCTCCAGTAACTGGTGGTCTTGCAATAGATGTTTACAGGTAAAATGAAAAAAAATGGTTTATCTTAAACACTGCAGTGTGCACTAAGCAATTAGATATGAAAGTGGGTAACTTGTCTAAAAAGTTAAGTTTTAGTGGAGAGACTATTTTTAAATGAGCAAGATAGACTGAAAGGGGGTGGGCACTTTTGTATTCTGGTGCTGTGGAATACAGTAGGATGGCTAATAAATTTAAATAGTTGAAGGGGAGTGATTTCACAAAGTGATAATTGTGTGCTTACTCACTCCAGCCAGTAAAAGCAGAGAGGAAATGAGATATATGGTCAAATTAACATAAGGAGCAGGCAACTAGAAAGACAGTAGTGTTTAAGAACACAACAGTAACAGAGTTGGAGGGTGGGAAAAATTTATTTCTGGCTCACAAGAGACAGAGCTGTGGTCTCTTTTCAAGTTTTAATATGCAGTTAAAAGCAGAATACAAGTAAAACACAGCGTAAAGAAAACAATTGGCAGTATACAAAATAGAAAAAGGCAATAAAGTAATACAAAATACAAGAAATAAAAAGCAAAGTAACCTTTCCCACACAGCAAAGTGTTGCAGAATCTGGGTGAGCCTTTCCAGTAAAGCCAAAGCCACCCAGCCGAGACTCGAACTGGAAAACCTGTTACTGTGAGGTGACAACGCTAACCGCTACACCACTGTATTAGAGAAGATAGAAACTTCTTTGAAGATATAGCTAGGGAGTCGGATAAAATTAAAATGGAGTTTAAAAATAGAGTGGAAGTAAAAGAAAGCGAAATAGGGTTAAGAAGTAACAAGAGGTATTTAGAGGGACTGACAAATGTTAAAATATTGCAAAACAGGAGGAATTTCACAGAACAAGAAGAGGAGCAACTGCGGAATGCTAAACAGAAAATAAGGGATTACCTGAATAATATGCAGGAGTTTAGAAAGATTGCTGGTAGGCAACTGTTTTTTGTTAATAATTCTAGAGCACAAAAACTTTTAGCACAAAGACTCGGTCAACAGAAAGTAGAAAGGGCCATCACCAGGCTTAGGGAGCCTATAACAAGGAAGATAACAAGGGATCCTGTAGAAGTATTAGAAATATTTTAGAAATTCTGTGAAAGTCTGTATAAAGCATAGAAATATGGAAATCAAGAAAAGTTACAAATGGAAATGTTTTTGGAAGAATTAAATATGCTAAGGTTAGAGGTAGAGGAGGCTCAATTACTAGCAGGATAGGAAGAGATGAGATAAAAATGGTGATGTATAACCAATCTACAGGAAAGTCTCCAGGAGTAGATGGTATTCTGAGGGAAAAAAACTGATGAAAATCTGCAAGGTTTTGATGTGAAGTTGTTCTATTTTGCTTTTCATTCTTTACTGATGGGTTCAGAGCCAATCCCTCAGCTCTGAGTCGGCCAATTGCAAAGCTCGAGGTCTTCAAATAGCTGTATCCATTGATGCACCTAGAGTTACCTCAGATCTGGTTTGCCGCTGCAATAGATCGGAGGTTCTGCTATTAGCTCAGGCCAGTAAAACTGTTTTTCTACTTATTTATTTACTTATATTTAGATAGTTTAAATAGTTTATAAGCTCTTACAGCTTTCTGGTGTGTGTTACTACATTTTAGTCCCTTCCCTTAGAGTGATTTAAAAAAGTTTCTAGTTGACCTTTGTTTTAGGCCTAGTTTAAAAACTCTTCTAATTAACAGTGTGTGTTTAGTCAGTGACCTTTGTCACATTTGTTGCTAAATAGTTAGTGTATAGTTATTTGCTGTGTGGTGTATTTAGCCTTGAATTTTTTTTTTTTTTTTTTTTTAGAAGGGCTTGAATTTATTAATTACTGTTGCAGTTTTGTAGTTAACAGTAATTTGGTTTGGCATAGATATTCCTTATAATATTTAGACAGTGTGTTGTACCTTATAGCAGCTATCCTTTTTCCCTGCATAGTCTGCTCATATTGTGTGTGTTAGACAGTTTGTGGTGACAATAATTTACTTTTTTTCTGTCAGTTTAATATTTACATTTGCATAAGTGTGTGTGTGTGTGTGTGTGTGTGTGTGTGTGTGTGTGTGTGTGTGTGTGTGTGTGTGTGTGTGTGTGTGTGTGTGTGTGATTTAGCCTGATTTTATTAAGGCATTTTGTGGATAATTACTGTTAGAATTTTTTGTGGTAACAGTAATTTTTATCTCAGAGTTTTCAATGGCTGACCAAGAGAAGCACCCTAAGTCTTGCTTCAGAAAGTGCCCAAAGTGTGGCCAAAAGATGTGTATAACAGACAGACAGCCATGTAAATTGTGTGCACTGTTTAGGAGCCCTGCATTTACAGGATAGCTGTTCTATATGCCATTCCTTTTTCTCCAGGATCCTACAGGATTGACAGAGGGTTGTTGAAACCGTCATTCCAAGAAGCTTTGAGCGACCAAGATGGATCCAGCAAGTCCTCAAAGTCTTCTAAGACTTCAGACTCTAAGAAATCCAAAAATTCTTCGACTTCGGCTCCACTGCTATTGGAACCGACAGTCTTTTCTTTTCGGAGCCAGTTCCCAGTCTTGGAACTGGTATCCAAAGCTACTAAGAGTCTATTACTACAGTTGGTACCACCTTCGGTGTGCTCATCTCAGTCTTCTATCAGCCTTTCTGATTTGGATGTGGATCGTGTGGTGCAGAAGCTGTTATCCGCATCGGCCTTGGCAAAAATTTTATCGGCTTCGACCCAAATGGCTTCAGAGCCGAAGTCCTTTGCACCAGCTCAAACTATTCCTCCTCCAAACCATGCTGTTCCTTCAGAGCCAGAGTAGTCTAACCTGTTGATCATGGAACCCTTGGAGCCAATGCCTGCTTCAGTGTCTTTGGCTCCATGCACTCTGACATCCTCTGTGCAGATCGAGGACTCTAGGAGCCAACACTCTCTGGTCTGGTCCGGGGGGGGGATAGTCGGAATGACTTGTCAGTTCCGACTCTACCTCTCGGGGCTTTGGCTCAGATGAGCTCGGCTCCTACCTCTGGTTCAGCGCCCACTGAGCTGGTGCTGGGAGTATCGATGGTTTCCTCGGATCCATTGGTTTACTCACATCGGAGCAGAGGTGCTTTCGATGCCATGAAGAGAGTCATGTCTCCTAAGACATCCTCGACCTCAGATCTGGCTTCCTCCTCCCCTAAAGTGCCTGTGCCTGATTCTGCCTCACGCATCCTGACCAAGCGTAGAGACCCAGTGCCTCAGGAAGCCCCATTGGGTGGCCCTTGCTCTTCCGATACCTCACCAGAAGCTCCCACTGATGAGGTTCCCAGGAAGAGATTGTGTAAGAGAAAACATCTAGACTCCCCCAGGAGTCTCTAACATCTGATAATGACTTAGATGAGTCAGAAGGGTCCCCATGGTCCCCCTCTGAAGATATCTCATTCACTGAGATACTTGATATCCTTAGGCAGAGGGGTGACTGGCAGTCCAAAAGCCCTACTGAGGATGAGTCAGTTCTCTTGAAGGATTTTGGGTCTCAGCCCTCCACCTCTTGGGTGTCTCTGCCCTTCGATGAGCTGATGCAGCTGGTCTCACAAAGGGCGTGGGAGTCTCCGGATACTATGGAGCCTGTCCCTAGGAGGCCTGCCCCCCCTTGACAAATCTTTCTGAACGTTCCAGTTGATGCCATGGTGGTGGCGGCAGCCAATAAAAAAGAAATGTCTGAAACTTCCTCATCTGTCCATCCTCCTAACAGAGACTCCAGGATCATGGGTAGATATGGGAAGCGCATGTTTAGTTCAGCGACTTTTGCTCTTCATTCGCTTAACTATTTAACCCATTTCCCCAGGTTACAAAGAGATCTCCTTAAAGAGTTAGGAGATACTCTTCAGGGAACAGTAGCTGCAGGAGCTACCGACAAAATTGCCGCCCAGCTTGCTACCCTCAATTCTATAGTAAACTCATCTATGTGCCTCATCTGATATGCAGCTGATGGAACGACTAGGTCAGCTTGTACAGGAGTTGCTCTTAGGAGACGCTCCTAGATGCGCTTGTGTTCCTTCACGGAGCCCTTCAAGTCATCCTTCGTGAATACTCCCTTTGATGGCTCAACCCTTTTCAGGCCTAAAGTGAAGGAAAACTTAACCAGGTGTGAGCAGGACGGAAAGACTCTGTCTGCCGTCGGGGTCCATTTTTCCACCCCTACCAGACCCTACCCTAAGGGTAAAAGGGGAGGAAAAATGTGTTCCGAAAAGCCTAAGGAGCCTTTCAGGACACACATGGTGAACCCCCCTCCAGAGGCAGAGGAGGGGGCAATAATAGGAGATGCCATCTTCGCAGCAGAGGGTGTCTGCAACACCAGGCTGACAGAGATCACTTCTCTGGGAAGCCCTACCAGTGCTCCTGAAAGGAGGCCCAACTGTCCTGCACTGGAGGCAGTCGGGGGTCACTTATCTTTGAACCCAGATGCCTGGCTCAAAATAACAAAAGACAGCTGGGTAAAAAGTATCATTTCCAGAGGATACTTCATCCCATTCACCACACCCCCTCCACCCATAAGAAAAATCCCAGACGTTCCACCCAGTTACAGGGAACAAGCAACAATAGAGGTCCAAACATTGCTAAGAAAAGAAGTGATCCAACCAGTCCCAGCAGACCAGACAGGATCCGGAACTTACTCAAGATTCGTTTTAGTTCCAGAAAAGACAGGGAACTGGAGACCCATATTGGACATCACCAGACTGAACAAATATGTAAAGAAAGAGAAGTTCTGGATGGTCACGCTTCAGTCTATACTTCCCATGTTCTTCGTGTTTCAGTGTTGCAGTCATTACATTTGGGTAATCCTGCTGGCAGGTTGCCCTCAGTCGGCCTGAATTCCAAAGTCCTGGGTCCTGTGTCAGCTGCTGTTGCCCCTTCCCTGACGTCAGGTCGTCAGGGGTATAAAAGATGCAGCCGATGCCATTTTCTTTAGTCTTTTTTGCTGCGTGGTGACCAAAGCAGAAGCAGTTCGCAAGTGCCGGTTGGCCGACTCCTGAGATTTTCGTGTTCGAGTTTCAGATCCGAAGTCTTCAATAAAGCCAAGTACCCCTTTGGGGAAACTTTTTTCTTGCTCCAGACCGATGTCAGAAAAAGTAAATAATTGTATTTCTTGTGGAAAGCAAATACCTCATAAGGACTTTCATTCTTACTGTATTCCTTGCCTAGGCCCTGATCACAATGTTTCTGGTTGTTGGTTTTGTGCTAGATTTAACCAACGCACTATTAAGCGTCAGTATGATTTTGCTTTAAACTAGTTTGGACGCCGGTTTAATTATTCAGAAATGTTGTCGGATAGCCATCCAACTACAGGAGGTCACAAAAAACACAAAGAAAAGGAGAGAGATAGACAACTGAGGCCCAAAACCGACAACGAAGCTTCTCCTAAGCCAGTCACCGGTTCTCAGTGAGGTGCTTTCGCAGCCCCTGATGCCCGCTACTTTAGAGTCGCAGGCCGCTACCGACTCCCACGTGGAGTCGGCCATGCCACTGGAAACTCAAGGTATTGGAGCCTTGGATACTATTCCTTCAGATTGGTCCAGAGCCGCTGAGCAGGCACTGGCTTCTGAGGGTGTATTCAGACCTAAACATCTTTACATTAAACCAACCTCAGCTTCAAAGGCAAAGGCTAAAGCACCTTCTAAAGCAAAGAAACAAACTCAAGAGCCACTTGGACATGCCTCTATGCCCAAAAAACAGATGCTCAAAATGGCCGAAGACTTAAATTACCTTGATCAGGGGTTCCCATCCCCCTCCTGATAAGAGGCCTAGGCAAGAGACTGACTATGAATCTTCAGATCAGGTTTCTGTTTCTTCTGATTCCTCTTCGGATCAGGAATATTCTCTTCCCCCCTATGAGGATTCTGATGCTGAAGAATCTATACCTTCAACTTCTCCTCCAGAGGACTATTCTTTTGGGGAAACCTTGCATACCATGAGGGAGCATTTCCACTGGGAGAGCCAAGATTTTTCAGAATCTAAAAAGAGGCTCAGGGATTTCCTTTTACTACCTCAACACAGGCCACTAGCCATTCCACCTGTGAAGACATTACAGATTATGTGTTTTCGGAGTCTAGTCTTACCCCTGACTCCTTACCTCCAGCTCCTGTTAAGCCTGACAGATATTACAGAGTTCCTGACTCTCATAAATTCCTTTTTAAAAACCCTGCTGCAGACCCAGAAACTATTTCACAGGGTCCCAAAGGAGTTAAGGCTTCCGCTGCAAAAAGCCCTACCCCCTCTGACAGAGATTCTAGGGCACTGGATAGATGGGGAAAAAAGGTTTACACATCTGCTACCTTGGCTATAAGGGCCTTAAACTGTCAGTTTCATATGCTCAAATATCAGCAACATGTCATGGCATTACTTAAACAGAAAATGTTATTAAACTCTGAATGTGCAGAAAACAAGGAAATGCAGGATTTATTGCATGCAGCTGAACAAGTTGGAAAGCATACTTTGCAATGTGGTTTTGATTCTTTGGAGGCCTTCTGCAGGGCCGCAGTTACGGGTTCTGTAATTAGGAGGCATGCTTGGTTAAAGGAACAAAATCTGCCTGATCATGTCAAAGTTAAATTATTAGATGCACCTTTACAGCATAATACTTTGTTTGGTGTTAAGGCAGAAGAGGTGTTAAAGAAAATGGAGGACAAAGCTAAATCTATGCAAACTGTTAAAGATTTTTTTACAAGTACAGCCACCTAGGTTTAGTAGACACTGGCCTACAAAGAACTGGTCCTTTCCTGTGTCAGACAGACCTCAAAGGGGCAGATCCAGATGCCCTAGAGGCAGATCCCAGGCGCAAGGTTCATACAGATCAAAGCAATGGGGTGCTTCTACCTCCAAAGTTGGAGAAGACAAATCACAACCATATAGGAAACAGTCCCAATGACTTTCCCTTGCCTGCACCAAGCACTTATCTCCTGGCACCCCTTAGGGGGAAAATTAGCACTTTTTTTCTCAAAACTGGCACATTATAAACCAGGACAAGTGGGTTCTAAATATTGTGTCACAAGGGTACAAGTTCCATTTCCATTCCCTGCCAAAGGCAAACGGCTGGCCAGATCTGCCAAAAAATCAATGGGCAGAGGCACAAAAACAAGTCTATTCCCTCATGGACATGGGGGCCATTCAACAAGTACCAGAACAAGAACAGGGACAAGGATTTTACTCAAGACTGTTCTTGGTACCCAGAAAGGACAAGGCCTGGAGACCAATACTGGACCTATCTATTCTGAACACATTCCTGGATATACCAAAATTCAAGATGTTGACTTTACAGCAGCTTCTGCCCATGCTGGGCAAGAACGCTTGGCTTGTGACTCTAGACTTAAAAGAGGCATACCTGCATGTCCCAATCAGACAGTTATGCAGAAGATACCTCAGATTCAAGGCTGGCTCAATGCATTACCAATTCTCTGCACTGCCCTTTGGCTTATCTACTGTGCCCAGGGTCTTTACAAAGTGCCTGGCACCAGTAATTGCATTCTGCAGACAAAGAGGAATACAAATATATCCTTACTTGGACGACTGTCTAATTCAAGCAGAGAACAAGGACATTCTTCTACAGCATCTGGAGTTTGTGAAAAGACTTCTAACATGCCTAGGGTACACAGTCAATGAAAAGAAATCAAAACTAGTACCCTCTCAAGAGATAATATTCCTGGGTGCAAGCTTAAATACAACTGCCCAGATGGCTTATCTCATGCCAGACAAACAAAGGCAACTGACTACCTATTTCAAAACGTTGGCAACAAAGGCCCAGTTATCTGCAAGAAAAATTCTGCAGGCTTTGGGCTTCATGGCATCCTGCATCCTACTAATCCCATATGCAAGACTGCATATGAGGAAACTTCAATGGTACCTAAAAAGTGTTTGGACTCAACATTGCCACAGCCTGGAAACAATGATTACTCTCATTCCCTGCCTACAACAGGAGTTTCGATGGTGGGCAAAGGTTTGTCACCAAAACAAGGGACAGCCATTTACATTATCCCCAGCCAGGCAGACACTTAACAACGGATGCATCAGATTATGCCTGGGGGGCCCACATGGCAGGAAGATGCATTCAGGGCACATGGTCCTCAACCCAAATGCATCTACATATCAATCAAAAAGAGATGCTAGCTGTTCAGAATGCCCTGACAGCCTTCAAGGACCTACTTCATCCAGGGCAACTACTGATAAAGACAGACAACACCATGGTCATGTGGTATATAAACAAGCAGGGGGGGGGCACACATTCTTACCACCTTTGCAGACTAGCCATGACTTTGTGGGATACAGCATTAACTTACCAAGTACATCTGCAGGCACAATTCCTGCCAGGAAGGAAAAATACTCTGGCAGATGAACTAAGCAGAAACCTCATGGATCCCCACGAGTGGCAGCTGGATCCACAAGTCTTCAGCATGATAACAAGGAAATGGTGATGCCCGGACATAGATCTATTTGCCTCCCCTCACAATTACGAACTAAAAAGATTCTGCACAAGGACTTATCACAGACAAGCATGGAAAGTGGACGCCCTCTCTTTCAGCTGGAAAAACCTATCAGTATATGCCTTTCCCCCACTGCCTCTCCTCCCCAAGGTACTCCTAAAGGTCAGACAGGGGAAGCCAAAAATGATACTGATTGCCCCAGACTGGCCACACCAGTACTGGTTTCCAATCCTAAAGAACTTTTCTCAATGCCCAGCTTGGACCTTACCTCAAATACCTCATCTACTGTCCCAGCAAAATAATCAGATCCTGCACAGCCAACTCAGGACTTTAAACCTGGCAGCATGGCGGATAATGTAGTCATACAAAACACACCTCTCAGTAAAGCTGTGATGGATGTCATTTTGGAAGCCAGAAGGCCTAGTACTAGAAAATCTTATGCTGGAAAATGGAAGAGATTCTTTGCTTGGAACCAGGCACAAGGAACTCATACAGCTGTGCCAAATATTCCTCAGATTTTACAATACTTAACTGAGATGTTGGACAAAGGCCTATCTTTTTCATCTATTAAAATTCATGCCTCTGCCATTTCAGCTCATTACAATACAGAGCCACCAATCTTTTCTCATCCCTTATTAAAGCAGTACCTCAGAGGAGCCAAAATTTAAGGCCTCCAAGGAGATCACCAATGCCTGCATGGGACCTCAACTATGTCTTGGAAAAACTCACCCTGCCTCCTTTTGAGCCAGCTGCTACTGCTGATATAAAGTTTTTATCTTGGAAAACAGCTCTGCTCCTAGCAATAACTTCTGCAAGATGAGTTTCAGAGCTACAGGCACTCATGGCTGTGGAACCTTTTATCATTTTTTTATCCAGACAGGGTCTCTCTGAGGACAAACCCAACATTTATGCCTAAGGTGGTGTCCAGTGTGGCTCTTAACCAAACTATTCATCTGCCAACTTTTTATCCAAATCCACAGAACAAGGGGGAGAGAATTCTGCATTATTTGGAAGTACACAGACAGCTTAGATTCTACTTGGACAGAACCAAAGTTTTCAGAAAGACAGAGCAATTACTAGTGACATATGCTGCAGGATCACAAGGAAAGGCTATCTCAAAACAGACTATTTCAAAGTGGATAGGTCACTGCATTTGTTTCTGCTACTTACACCATGGCAAGCCAGTGCCTAAGGGCATTAGGCCACATTCAACCAGAGCTGCAGCCACTTCAGCAGCCTTTCTCAGGGGAGTACCAACCAAGGACATTTTAGAGGCTGCTACTTGGAGTTCAGTGCACACCTTTACAAAGCACTATCATCTGCCACTCTACTCTAAATCCAGGGCAGGCTTTGCCACTGCAGTTCTGCAGGGCCTCATAGCCACTCCTAATGCTGTTTAGCTCCAGCCTCCCAACCATAGCTTTAGGACTCTACCCAAATGTAATGACTGCAACAGTGAAACACGAAGAACATAGTACAGTTGTGTACGCTTACCATAAATGTAGATGTTCGGGTGTATTCACTCTATATATTATTTCTGTTTATTTTAACTGTGGAGCTTTTCTCCCTGGGCCTCCACTGAAATTGGACCTATGTCCAGTCGGACACTCCCGATCAACAAATATAAAAAAGTAAATTCACTGTTCCAGTACAGGTTACCCACCCACCATCCTCCTTTCTTCTGATGAAACCTATTTTTCCTTCTCTGATTTATACAACCTATGTGGTGTATTTGCTTGTAGAGGAAGGTAAAGTTATATCGGTGCATGTATTTATATATATATATATATATATATATATATATATATATATATATATATATAGATAGATATAAATTTTGGCTACCCTTTTAGGGGGCACCTGACATCTGGGGCAAGAAAAACTAAAGAAAATGGCATCGGCCGCATCTTTTATACCCCTGACGACCTGACATCAGGGAAGGGGCAACAGCAGCCGACGCAGGACCCAAGACTTTGGAATTCAGGCCGACTGAGGGCAACCTGCCAGCAGGATTACCCAAATTTAATGGCTGCAGCAGTGAATACACTCGAACATCTACATTTATGATAAGTGTACACAACTGTACTTTCTTAGGGAAAGACAATTGGATGTGCTCGATAGATCTCAAGGATGTGTACTACCACGTAAAAATGGCCAGGCCATCCAGGGATCATCTGCGCTTTGGTCTCACTACAGACCCCAGTGTGTTCACCAAATGCATGGCAGTAGTCACAGCTCACCTGAGGCGTCTAGAATTCCAAGTCTTTCCGTACCTAGACGATTGGCTCCTTACCGCCACCACCAGGCATCAACACATTCAGGGCAGGGAGTCCACTCTGTCACTCTACAATTAACTGGGCATTACAATCAACTCAGAAAAATCTGCCTTGTTGCCATCGCAGCATATCGTTTTTATCAGGGCAGAACTGGACACCACCACCACCACATTAAGGCTTCCAATAGAAAGAGTCTTTCGTCTTTGTCAGCGTTCTGATATCCAAAGACAGAGCACCAGCATCAGAAGCTCTGAAATTGTTAGGCATGATGGCAGCAGCAATTCTAGCTGTTCCACTAGCTTGTATGCACATGCGGATACTACAATGGCTGTTGTTCACTCAATGGTCTTACCAAGAGCTTCCCATGTCTCACACGGTAATGATCACAAATTCCTGCAAAAAGGATCTTCATTGGTGGTTGACCTCACTTCATGTCATGATAGGATGCCCATTTGTGCTACCCTCTCCAGTAGCCACAGTGACCACAGACGCTTCCCTGATAGGGTGGGGAGTGCATTTTCAGGGAAAGACAGCTCAAGGCACATGGACTGATCAAGAGAGACACATCTGCATATCAATGTCCTGGAGATGAGAGCAGTACTTTTGGTGTTGCAGTACTTTCAGGACTCTCTTCCTCTGGGTATGATTGCAATTCAGACAGACAGCATGTTTGTGGTCTGGTATTTAAACAAACAAGGAGGAAACAGGTCTTACCCCCTTTGTCGCAAGGCTATCAGAGTATGGCAGTGGGCTGTTTCCACCTAGAGCTTTCTGTTGGCAACACACATCCTGGGAAATCCATTGTGATAGCAGACAAGCTGAGCAGGGCAATCTTGTTGCCACATAAGTGGTCTCTCAAGAAAGAAGTAGCGGACAGGATATTCCACAGGTGGGGCCAGCCTTGCTGCGACCCCTTTTCCAGTCACATGAACACTGAATGCAGAAGCTACTTTGCCCTGATTCCCCCTTTGGGAGAAGCCCCAAGGGGCGCACTCATAAACGATTGGCCTCCGGGTCTCCTCTATGCATTTCCACCAATTCTGTTGATACCCAAGGTTCTACAGAAAACAAAAACCCTGGGAAGGATCATCATTCTAATATCCCTTCATTGGCCTCATCAGATTTGGTTCCCCTTCCTTCGACTTCATCTTTTGGAGGACCCTTGGATTCTGGACCCAGTTCCGGGCCTTCTGACACACTCGTCAGGGGAACTTCATCCCTCTCTGCAGTCCCTGAAGCTGACAGCTTGGCTGCTCCAATTCCCATAATAGCCAGGTTCCATAATCTCTCCAATGAGACAAAACATATCCTCTTATCCTCTCATAAATCTTCCACTAGGAAGCTATATCTTAGCAAATGGAAAAAAAAATTTATATGGGCCTCTAAAAACAATATTGATCCTTACCAAGCCCCTATGGCCTCCATGTTAGAGTTCTTGACTATGATTTTTAACAAAGGAGCGGCAGCAGCAACAGTTCGGGTTCAACTGGCTGCTATTTCTAATTTTCAACTTGGATTTGAAGGCTTGAATATCATGTCTCACAAGTTATCCAAAGCCTTTCCCAAAGGGACCTTTCATATTAGACCACCTGTGAAATCTCCCTATTCTCCACGGAATCTAAATTTTATGCTTTCTTGCATAATTCTTCTGCCATTTGAACCAGCCTCCTCTTGTGACCTCAAATTTGTGTCATGGAAAACCATCTTTCTAGTAGCTATTACTTCTGCCCGCAGAGTGTCAGAGCTTCAGGCTTTATCCATCAAGCCTCCTTATTTGATATTCCATGCTGACAGAGTCTCACTTAGAACAAACCCCTCATTTTTGCTCAGAGTTTGCACTGAAACCAATCTGAACCAAATTATTGAATTGCCAGTCTTCTTCCCCAACCATTCAAACAATTTAGAGTACATGCTGCGCAAACTTGGTGTTCACAGACAGCTCAGATTTTATTTGGATAGAACAAAAGACTTCAGAAAATCAGACCAGCTTTTTGTTTCATTTTCAGACTTCAGGAAGGGTAGACCAGTGGCTAAAACAACTCTGTCTAAATGGTTATCTGATTGTATCACCTTTGCGTATTCAGCTGCCAATATGCCTTTGCAGCATAAAATTAAAGCTCACTCAACCAGAATAGTTTCTACATCATCTGCTTTTTCTGCCAAACTTCCTATTGATAACATTTGCACAGCAGCCACTTGGTCAAAACCTCATACCTTTATCACTCATTACAAAGTTGACAAGTCCTCCAGGGACAGGGTCTTCTTTGGATCCACGGTCCTGAAAAATATACTCCCGTGAGCCACCCAAGATTGATGGTGCTAGAGATGCTACCCATCAGTAAAGAATGAACGGTGAAATAGAATGACTTCACATAAAGAAGTTATGTACTTACCATAACGTTCTATGTGAGTTGTTCATCTCGCCTTCATTCTTACGTCCCTCCCTCCTACCCCCTCCTGGGTTGTTAGATGACCGAGATGCTGGATCCATCCTGGTTGCTCAGTCCTTCTATACCCTTTCTTGGGAGTAAAAGAATGACATATGGTATTATTATACACAGCAAACAAGATCTGAGGTAACTCTAGGTGCATCATGGGATAGGGACGTGGACTTAAGCTATTTGAAGACCTCGAGCTTTGCAATTGGCTGACTCGGAGCCGAGGGATCAGCTCCAAACCCATCAGTAAAGAAAGAAGGCGAGATGAACAACTCACATGGAATGCTATGGTAAGAACATAACTTCTTTTTTAATAATATTTTAAGAGGACCAACATCCCGAAAGAAAGTGGTGGAAGCTGTAATACCTAAGAGTGTAAACATCCATCAGGTCCAGCTTCATACAGGCCCATTTCAGTCCTAAATCTGTCTACAATGGCAAAAGAATGGCAAAAGTGATGCCAAAACTGATAGATATGTATCAGTGTGTTTTTGTGGAGAGGAGGCAAACATTTGACAACATTAACTTAGCACTGATGATCCAGAGGGAAGCAGAATGTAAGAAAATACCACTGCTGTTGCTGGCTTTTGATGCAGAGAAAGCATTTAACAGAGTAAGCTGGGACTGTATGAATATTGCAGTTGAAGCATTTGCATTCCCTGATAAAATTAAAAGGTTGATTAGGAGAATATATGAGGGATTGGAGGCAAAAATTAAAGGGGGTGGGATCCTCTCTTTTTGCATTATATCTAGAGCCATTGGCAAAGAAAATAAGGGACTCAGAAATTCAAGGCTGTGATTGGTATGGTAGTCAAGAAAAGTTTTCTCTCTTTGCAGATGACATTATTATATACCTGACAAAACCAGAAAGGGACTTTACAGTGTTATGGAACATATTGAGACAGTTTCAAATCTTTTTGGGATACAAAATTAATGAAGCTAAAACAAAGGCAATAACGGTAAATTATGTACCCACATACAAATTTGTTCAGTAATATCCATGACAAAATGAAGTATTTAGGAGTATGGATTAAAAAAGATTCTGGTGTGGCAGCTAGGGACATGTGGGAAGAGACTAAACAAAAGATAATACAAAAACTGAGAAAAAGGAAGCTCTGTTATATGGCTATCAATTGTAAGATGCAAGCAATTAAAATGTTTTTAGTCCCTTTAGTCTTACACACAGGTCAGACATATTTTATCAACCAGAGGAGAAGTTGTGGATAGCAATTAATAAAAAGTTGAAGGATTTTATCTGGGAGGGGAAGACGGCAAGAGTCAAGTGGGATAAGCTTATTCTTCCAGTAGAACAGGGAGAACTGAGTTTGTCCAATTTGAAGGGGTATTTCAGAGCACCACAGTTAAGACTCCTGCATATAGCACAAGCAGAAAACTATAATTTAAAGTGGAAAGAGATGATAAAATGGGAGGAAGTTGAAGAAACAAGAAGAGACTGGGATTTTGGATGCAGACCACCAAGAAGAATAACAATAATCATACAGAATATTATATTCATAAAGTAGCAGAAAGTTTTCTAAGAAGTAAGCCAACATGGGAATGGAGAAAGGTGATTCTGCCAATAGGGATGACTGCAAGTAAGGATACAGACAGTAGGCAAAAGGGGGATGGAATTTATTGAAGAAAGCTGGAAGAGGAGCCAAGGTGTTGGGAGAAAATAACTAGAGAGGGACAGGTAATACAATGGAAAGGCACCAATTACTTATTTGTACTGCAGGTTAGAGATTGCCATCCCTATCAAGGATTGATATCAGAGTATAGGCAAAGAGAAAGAAATAGGGGTAGCCTAAGTGAAAGACCAGCATTGGTAGAGTTTTTAGTAGAATCTAGAACAGAAGTTGCTGTTAAGAAAGGAGTAATTAGAGCATATAAAACATTGCATGATAATTATAAAACTCAATCAAAGGAGATTAGAAAATGATTGGGAAGAGAGACTGGATAAGCAATTCACAGAGAAACATTGGGGGGATATATGTATGTGTGTATGTCTCCCAAATATGCAACAAAGTCTAGATGATTTAGGATCTTTGCTTGGAAGTATTTACATAGGTATTTTTATACCCCAAGTAGATGCCAAACATTTTTTCCCCAGGTAGACAGCAAATGTTGGAGGTCTGATGGGAAAGAAAGAGGTAACTGGGAACATATTTTCTGGGAGTGTAATGAGTTGGCAGACATTAAAGATCCCCTGCAGACTGCTCTGTTGGAGATGCTGAGTGAGCAAATTGGTGTAACTAAAGAAATGTTTTTTTGAGCTATGATACAGAACCGCAATTGCCTAGACATAGTAAGGCCTTGCTGAGTCTAATTATGATGTCTGCCAAAAAAAAGCAGTTACTAGAAATGGAAATCAAAGTCTAAACCAAATTTACTAGAAGTAGCAAAGATAGTAACAGAGGTGAAACAACTGGAATCAGGATCTTTACGAAAGGGTAGGAGCAAATTATATAGAAAAAAATGGGAATTGTGGGATCAATACATGCAGAGGAGCAACAAGGTTTGAAAGAAGGTAGGATTTGAATGAGCTATGTAATGTGTGACTGACAGTGACTGGATATATTATAAGTGATGTATAATGTTTGCAGCTACAGTTGTGTCGGCATGGTTTATAATATATAATTTTTGCAGCTGAGACTGTATGTCAGTATTGTTTATTTTCATTTATATAAATGTAAGATTGCCTATGTCATACATGATAATTTAATAAAGAGGTTTCCTCTTTAAAAAAAAATAAGGTTACAGATGGCAGTGGGACAAAATTCCTCCTTTCCAGGGGGTCATTCCTCATCCTGCAATCAGACTCATTTTGTTTCCACCTGTTCTTCATCATATGCTGGCTCAAGGACTGATAGAACCAGTTCCTCCATCCCATTTGGTGAAGGGTGTTTATTCAGGGATGTTCCTAGTGGCAAAGAAAGAAAGAAAATGCTTGGAAACCAGTTCTTGATCTCTCTTAAACCTGTTTGTAATAGTTTCCTAATTCAAAATGATGTCACTTCACAAACTGTTCTTTGTCTTTCAAGTTTGCTGGTAACACTAGACTTATAAGATGGTTATCACATTCCTATTCATCCAGACTTCAGAAATTTCTTAAGATTTTGTTTGTCTGGATCACATTATCAGTTCTCTACCTTATCCTTTGGACTGTCCACTACTCCAAAAGTGCTCACAACATGTTGAACTCCAGTTACAGCTCATTGCAGGCTATAGCGTATCCACATTTTCCATATTTAGATGATTTGCTTATCTTTTACAGAGTTTTTTCTAAGTGTCAGGAATCTCTCTTTCTGTTGGGTGAGGGATCTCTTACACAAGCTGAGATTCTAAGAGAACAGACAAGCATCTTTCTTAATTCCCTCACACAGGATTGTCTTTCCTGGGATATCAACTAGACACCTCAGTTTAAACAGCTTTTCTTCAACATGAAAAAAGTCCTTATTTAGATCTGTTTCTAAGGTTTTCAAGTTAGATTTTGGTCACTGTGAGGGAATACCTCAGGATTATGGGTCTTATGGCATGTATGATTCTCATGATACCCCTGGAAAGACTGCAGATGAGGAAATTACAGTGGTATCTGAAATCTCTGTGGTCCCAGCATCAGTACCCTTTATCTTTTTAAATCTTAGTGCCAGGGTGTGTCTGAAGATAAATCTTTTGATGGAGACAACAGATATCCTTAAAAAATCCAGGTTTCCCCTTCTCCCTCCATGGTCCAAAGCAGTTGGTTACCTCATATGCTCCAAAGCAGTCAGTTACCTCATATGCTTTGGACTTTGCTTGGGGAGTAGTATCAGGTTGGATAAAAATACAAGCGTGTGGATATCAAGGAAGGATGCAAGCACTTAAATATCTAGGAGATGCTTGCCCTGTTCAACACACTCAACTCTGAACCATCCTTAACCCCCTGGACCTCTTCAAAGTGGTATCAGACAATACCACAGTCATGTGGCACATCAGCAAGTAAGGAGGAACCAGGTTGAACCCTTTTGCAGACTAGCCACATTAGCTTGAGATATAGATTCACAGCTTAGTCTCAATCTACAGGCATCCAGCACTCCTTTGTAGAACAATTCCATGGCAGACAAGCTGAGCATGACCATGGCAGACCTTCATAAATGGGAAGTAGCTTGGGAGGGGGGGGGGGTCTTCCAGCATTTGATCCATCTATTGGGAGTTTCTCAAATAGAACGTTCTGTCACCTGTTTGAACAATCAACTTGCATGATTCTGTTCCATGACTCTATGCAATAAGGCCTGGAAGACAGATGTCTTTCCTTTTTTTTAGACAGGAATGTTCCACCCTTTCCACTAATATTCAGGGTACTTCTGAAGATCTAGAAGGAATCCCCAAAGATCACTGTGGTGACTCCCATCTGGCCTAGGCAGCTATGGTTCTCCCGTTCGGAAATGGCCAGGTGAAATTACTACAACCTTTCATGCAGACTGGATCTACTCATACAAGAACAGGGGTGTTTGATACACTCTGAAATCAAGTCAATGTTAAGTTGTCAATCTCGCCTTCATTCTTGCTTGATGGGTTCGGAGCCGATCCCTCGGCTCCGACTCGGCACTTGCTAAGCTCGAGAGTCACTTTTACCAGCTCGAGGCAGCCCCATATCCCATGATGCAAGGCGGTAAGTACCCAGATCTCGTTTGCCGCTTCGCTTAGGAGGTCTTCTTTTTACCAGCTCCTGGTAAGTTATTCACTTTTGTGAGATTTAAGCCCCTTTTAGTAAAAAAACCTTTTATTGATAGTTTTAAGTTTATTTTGTACTCTTTCTGACAGAAAATTCCTGTCTCCTTTAATTTTTGTTAGTCAAACTTTTCCCTATCCCATCCCCCCCCTGTTAGGGTGTGTGTGTTAGTTTTATAGAATACTTTTTGGTATTTTATTTAAGTTAATTTTGACTGGTGTGTGTGTGTGTGTTTTTTCAGCACCATGTCAAAGGAGAGGGTCTCAGGTTTTAAGAAGTGTGACTCGTGCTGTCAGAAGATGTCTCTGACAGACGGTCACACTTCTTGCCTGTATTGTCTGGGCCCTCTTCACCTGCAGGACTCCTGTGCTATTTGTCATTCCTTCAGCCAGAGAGTCCTGCAGGAGAGACGTAATAAGCTGATACTTAGGGGCCTTCTTAAGCCGGAGGGCTCTCCGGCTAAGTCGGCTCCACCAAAATCAGCAAAATCTTCCAAGGCCCAGGCTTCTGTATCTAAGCCTGCGGCCTCGGCTCCGACTCGTTCCGAGTCGAGATCGGCTCCGGCTGGAGCCGATTCTAGCTTAACAAAGCCTTCGGCGCCGATGGCTATCGGTGCCGAGTCTGTAGTGCCCACTTCGATGTCGGCTCCGATCGGTTCCGACACCCATGTGGCACAGGCATCGGTGTCGGCTCCGATCGGCTCCGACACCGTTACTTTGGTGGTTGTATCGGCTCCGGCTGGAGCCGATACATCGAGGCGTCCTGTCGGCTCTGAGAGATCGGCTCCGACAGGATCTATAGTATCGGCTCCGATGGCTCTTTCCAGGAAGAGATCGAGGTCTCCTTCCTTGGAGCCGATACTTTCGGCTCCGGCTTCACCTCTTCTATCGGAGCGGAGCCATCGGAGCCGATCTTCAAGGTCTTCCAGACTGTCAGATCATGACCTTGAGAGAGTGGTCAGTAGATTACTTAAGTCACAGGTACTGGCCCAAATGTTACACAGTCCGTCTCAACAGACGACTGTTGCTCCACACCCCGTTACAGTTCCTCCTTCAACTCTACCCCAGAGCTTGGAGTTGGAGTCTTCGGAATGGTTACTGCTACGGCTGGAGGACGGATACCCCTTCTGTTCCTTCAGCCTCTACTCTTATCTCCTCTTCGAGACCTTCCTTAGAGGGATTCGGTGGTCGGGCTTCCATGGTCTCCTCCGAGGGGGTGAGTGGCATCGGACCCTTGTCTGAACCCGCTCTTCCCCTTGGAGCCTCGGCCTTGGTGTGCTCGGCTCCGACATCTGCCTCGAGACTTCCCTTCGGTGGCCCCTGGAGTTCCTAGCTCTTGGAGCGGGTTCTCTCGGACCTGCCTGGGAGGGAGCATTCGAGGTGATGAAGAGTGTACTGGCCACTGGTATCAGTCAGCAGTCTGTTCCCGTAGCTCCTCCCTCTATAGTACCTGTTGACATCTCTGCCACTTCTCTTGCTACAGGACCCAGAGATCCTCCGCCTCAGGTTTCCCCATTGGGAATTTCCCCCGAGGATTCTCCTGATGTTTCGGGAGATCCTCCTAGGAAGAGGACTTGTAAGAGGAAGCATGTAGACTCCCCCGAGTCTGTCACTTCGGATACTGACTTTGATGAGTCAGAGGGATCCCTAGATCCCCTCTGAGGATGTCTCCTTCTCAGACATCCTAGAACTTCTGAAACAGAGGGGAAACTGGCCCACCAACAATCCCTCTGAGGATGAGTCAGTATACCTAGAGGCGTTTGGATCTCGGCCCTCCACCTCCTGGGTGTCTCCGCCTTCGACCCCTTATGCAGGTTATTGCACGAAGTGGGCAGCTCCTGACTCTGTAGAGCCAGTCCCTAGGAGGCCTTCAAAATTTATCACTGCCCGTGTGACAAACAATTCCTTACTAAGGGTGTCCCGCTGATGCCATGGTGGTGGCTGCGGCCACCAAAAGGAACTTGCAGATCCTTCCGTGCCCGTCCATCCTCCTAATAAGGACTCTAGGACCATGGATAGGTACGGTAAGCGGATGTTTTCCTCAGCGACCTTTGCTATGCGTTCGCTGAATTACCTATGTCACTTCACCAGACTCCAGAGGGATATCCTGAAGGAGCTGGGAGAAGTAGTTCAGGATCCTACAGCTGCAGGGGCTCAAGAAAAAATTGCTTCTCAGCTAGGAACCCTCAATTCCATTGCAAACTCCTCCATGCGGCTAACATCTTATGCTGCGGATGGCGCGAGTAGAGCCGCAGGCACAGGTGTGGCTCTTAGACGCCAAGCCTGGATGCGGCTATGTGATTTTGCGGATCCCTTTAAGGCGTCCTTCACAAATTCTCCCTTTGATGGGTCAGCTTTGTTTGGCCCTCAGGTGAAGGAAACCTTGACCAGGTGCGAGCAGGACAGCAAGACTCTTTCTGCTGTTGGAGTCCGTTTTTCCACCCCTTCTAGGCCTTATCCCAAAGGACAGAAGGGTGGGAAGATGTGGTTCCGTAAATCCCAAGGAGTCACGCCGGATTCACGTGGTCAGTTTACCCCTAGAGGCAGAGGGGGTAACAACAACAGACGCTCTAGAGGTAGAGGGGTCCAAGAACCAGGGAAACAGGGAGCCTCTCTCTGACAAGCCCTTTCAGCATCCCTGAGGTGTTGCCCGGCTGTCCCTCCTTGGAGGCAGTCGGGGGAAGATTATCACTGTACCCAGAAGCCTGGCATTCCCTCACTCAAGACAGATGGGTACAGTCGATCATATCCAAGGGTTACATAATTCCTTTCGAGGAAAGTCCCTTCCCCTCAAGTTCCCTTCCAGATGTACCACCCGGTCTAAGGGAGATTGCAGAGTCAGAAATCGCAAAACTACTGCAAAAGAGCCATTCAGCCAGTTACAATAGACCATTCAGAGCCCGGAATCTACTCAAGGTTCTTTTGGTCCCCAAAAGACGGGAGACTGGAGACCAATATTGGATCTCAGCAGACTCAACAAGTCTGTCAGGAAGACAAGATTCGAATGGTCACTCTTCAGTCAATTCTGCCCTTCTTACAGAAGGACAACTGGATGTGCTCAATAGATCTTCAGGATGCGTACTATCACATCAAAATTCACAGACGCCCAGGAGATTTCTCCGCTTCGGCTGGGGTCCAGTCATTTCCAGTTCAGAGCCCTGCCCTTTGGTCTCACTACAGCCCCAGAGTGTTCACCAAATGCATGGCAGTGGTCACGGCTCACCTGAGACGCCAAGGATTCCAGGTGTTTCCGTATCTCGACGACTGGCTCCTGTCAGCCACCACCAGGCATCAGCTTATACAAGCCAGGGATTACACAATAGACCTTTGTTCTCATTTGGGCATCTCAATCAACTTCAAAAGTCATCCTTATCGCCCTGCCAGTCTATTACCTTCATAGGCGCAAACTTAAACACTGTTCGGATGTCAGCTACCCTTACAGAACAAAGAGTTTCAGACATTCAGACTCATGTCAGGATCATTCTGGCCAGCAAGAAAATACAGGCCAGAATGGTTCTAAAGGTATTAGGTCTCATGGCTGCGGCCATTACTCTTCTTCCCTGGCTCGATTCTACATGCCTTCTTCAGTGGATGCTGTTCACACAGTGGTCATACCAGCAACTTCCAATGCGTCACCAGATTCTGGTGACACAGACATGCAAAGAGCATCTTGCTTGGTGGATCACATCGTCTCAGGTTCACCAAGGCAGGTACTTTGTACCTCCATCCCCGATAGCCACTGTCACCACGGATGCCTCCCTGATCGGGTGGGGGGGTCATTATCAGGGCAGGATGGTTCATGGGACGTGGCAACCATTCGAGTACCATCTGCACATAAATGTCCTGGAGATGAGAGCAGTGCTTTTAACGTTGCAAGCCCTCAACGACTTTCTTCCCGTAGGGACAATTGCAGTCCACACAGACAACATGTCTGTAGTTTGGTATATCAACAAACAGGGCGGAACCAAGTCCTACCCCTTGTGTCGAGAAGCGCCAGACTCTGGCAATGGGCGATCTCCTCTCATCGGTTTCTGGTAGCAACGCATATCCCTGGGAAAACCAACATTATAGCGGACAGATTGAGCAGAGCTATCCTCATGCCTCACGAGTGGTCTCTCAAGCAATCTATAGCGGAAGAGATTTTTCTGGAATGGGGTCGTCCATGTTGCGATCTTTTGCTACTCCCCAAAACAGCAAATGTCCAGACTTCTTCAGCCTCTTCCCTCTATCAGGCCATCCCCAGAGACGCTCTGACCCAGGATTGGCCCCAGGGACTTCTTTATGCCTTCCTCCATTTCCTCTGATCCCTCAGGTGATCCAGAAAGCTACCGTTTTGAGAGCCAAATTGATTCTCATTGCCCCTTACTGGCCTCGACAAGTTTGGTTCCCGTTCCTCCATCATCACCTTTTGGTGCAGCCGTGGCATCTGGACCCAGTGCCAGATCTTCTGATTCACCAATCGGGTCAGCTGCACCGGTCTATCCCTTCTCTCAACCTCACAACATGGTTGCTCCACTTCCTTCCTTAGCCAGGCTTCCTTTGATCTCTAACCCAGTTAGAGACATCATAGTAGCTTCACTAAAATCCTCTACCAGGAGGATTTACACAAGCAAATGGAAACGTTTCTCTTATTGGGCTAAGGCCCAAAATATTGATCCTTTTACTGCCCCTGTTCAGGCAGTTCTGGACTTCTTAGCAGAGATATTTCATGCAGGCTCCTCTTCTTCCACAGTCAGAGTTCAATTGGCTGCTATTTCCAATTTTCATGTCGGGATAGCAGATCATAATATTATGTCCCATAGGCTCTGCAGGGCCTTCTTGAAAGGAATTTTCCTACTAAAACCTCCAATTAGGAATCCTCCTCCTCAGTGGGATCTAAATTTAGTGCTGACATCCTTGATTCTTCCCCTTCGAGCCAGCTGTTTCTTGTTCCCTGAAATATCTTTCTTGGAAAACGTTATTCCTAGTGGCTATTACATCTGCCAGGAGGGTGTCTGAACTTCATGCTCTTCGGTTCGACCCCCCTATTTGGTTTTTCACAAAGACAGAGTATCTTTGAGAACTAACCCAACCTTTTTACCTAAGGTCGCTTCAAAGAACAATTTGAATCAATCCATTGATCTCCGGTATTTTTCCTAACTATTCAGATAGAGCTGAACAAAAGCTACATTATCTTGATGTCCACCGTCAACTTAGATATTATTTGGACAGAACAAAAAATTTAGAAAATCTGATCAACTTTTTGTTTCCTATGCGGATAATAAAAAGGCCTTCCTGTTTCTAAAGTGACTTTGTCCAGATGGCTTTCTTCGGTCATCTCTGAAATTTATACTCAGGGAAAACAGCTGTGCTCAAAACCTAAAGCACATTCAACTAGGAGCTTAGCTACTTCTACAGCTTTTCAAGCTAGACTTCCTTTGGACACTATTTGTGCAGCGCCACTTGGGCTACTCCTCACACTTTTGTTTCCCATTACAAATTGGACTTGGCCTCCAGGGACAGAGCCAGTTTTGGCTCTACAGTCCTCAAGAGTTTGTTCCATTGAGCCACCCAGGATAGAGGTGCTAGGGGCGGTCCCATCAAGCAAGAATGAAGGCGAGATTGACAACTTAACATTAAGAAGTTATGTACCTACCATAACGTTCCATGTTAGTTGTCTTCTCGCCTTCTTTCTTCGACCCTCCCTCCTTCCCCCTGGCCTGGACAGACCTTGTATAAGAAACTGTTATGCTAAAGACCATTCAGACCTGGTCCTTTTTCCATCTGTAAGTTTCTTTCTTCCTTTGGGAAGTATTTTATGCTTGGTGCTATTGCCCTTTGTCAGCAAACGAGATCTGGGTACTTACCGCCTTGCATCATGGGATATGGGGCTGCCTCGAGCTGGTAAAAGTGACTCTCGAGCTTAGCAAGTGCCGAGTCAGAGCCGAGGGATTGGCTCCGAACCCATCAAGCAAGAAAGAAGGCGAGAGAAGACAACTAACATGGAACGTTATGGTAGGTACATAACTTCTTATTTTCAAATGACTGGCTGGATGATAAGGTCTTAATTCCTTTTAGGCACCTGTCTACTGAGGATGTGCAGCAATTAGTAACTGAGGCAATAAAGCCTGTTTTGAGACAGTCATATATTAGCAAATGTAAAAGGTTTTCTAGTTGGTGCCAGCAACATAACCAGCACCCATTCACGGCTAGTTGTTCTCTGTTTTTGCAATATTTTGTGTGATTTACTATCTTATGGCCTTTCTCATTCCTCTATCAAGGTTCATTTATCAGCAGTTTCAGAGTGTCAGCCTATACAGCCTCCCCTTTCAAGGTAGTCTCATGTCCAAATGTTAATGAAAGTTGTTTTGCATAAGAAAGTGCCAAGTAAATTGGTGGTGCCTCCTTGGGATCTTAATTTTGTTTTGGAGAAGCTAATACCTGCTCCATTTGCACCATCTAATCTGGCTGACTTGAAGTTCTTTACTGATTGCTCTGGCCTCTTGCGGGAAGGGTATTTGAGTTGCAGACTCTTATGGTGAGTCAATCTGACCACATTTTCCTTAGGGGCAGGGTTTCTTTGAGAAAAGATTCTTATTTTCTTTTAAGTGATATCCAAGTTTACTTAAAGCCAAACTTAACATCTCCCTCTTTTCTTTACTGAAACTAAAACTGAGTGAGAAGGGATATTCCATATCTTGATGTCCACAAGCAACTTGGGTACTATCTTGACAGAACTATATTTCTCAGATCTTTGGATCAAGTGTTTATTTCTTGTGAAGGTAAAAAGAAGGAACAACTTGTGTCAAAACAGACTCTTTCTAAATGCTTGTCTAAGGCTATTACCTTTTGTTATATTCACCATAACAAATCTGTTTGAGGCAGATTGAAGGCACTCTGTACAAAGGCCTTGGCTTCATCTATGGACTCTAGCAATATTCTGGAAGCTGCTACTTGGTCCTCTCTGCATACTTTTACAAAGCACTATAAGCATGATTCCTTCTATATATCCAGTTCAAGCTTTGCTAGGACCATTCTCTAGGGGTTCCTCTGCTTTCTTCCGTCCACCTTTCAAATTTAGTTAGGTCTGGTAATGTACCCATATAGCTGAGACTACTGCAGCAGTGATTAATATAATGTACATAGTGCATAGCTGAGCTTACTATAATAGTAGATGTTCTAATGATCACTGCTGCAGTAGCCACTCTCTCCTCCATTCCCCTTGCTTTTCTGGTGTGTTTTTTTATGCAAAGGTGTGGACATTTGTGTGTTGTTGTTCCTAGCATAGTCCTTTCAAGGCTAAGCCTCTCTCCTTCTGCTGGCAGGAAAACTCTGAAGGGCTTTGTGCCCAAACTTATCTTTTAATCAGCTGAGCTGAATCTGCTTGACAGTTTGGACACATGGAAGGTGCCCTCTAGCTTTGGAAGCTCGCCAGCTGTTGTACCCATGGCAGTATGTAACCCATATAGCTAAGGCTGCAGCAGTGATAACTCAAGCATCTACTATTATGGTAAGTTGAACTTACACAACTGTACTTTCTTGCTCTTTGGACTCTTTACTGGTCCCAGTGGCAGACAACATGGGGACAAAGGAGGTGCATAGCTATCCATACCTGGGCAACTGTTGCATCAGGCCCTGATGGAGTAGAAGAGCTAGCAAATCCTTAAGATTACAACTGATTACATTCAGATTTTGGGTGTTTTTCTATCAATATCCCCAAATCAAATCTGGCTCTGTATATAGACCTTAGTATTTCTGGGGGCTATACCGGACATGGTAGAAAGCAAAGTATATATACTGGTGGAAAAAGGCTATATTTTTATAACCTTTTTCTTTTTGTCTTCAGAAACTTGATGTCAGCAAGATAAGTCCTTAAAGTCCTAATGCATATGGCCTCTTTTGTTATGATGATTCTCCTAGTGAGGCTTCATATGAAGAAGGACCAGTGGTTTCTAAAATCCTCCTGGGATCAGTACCCACAGTCCCTAGACAAAATTCTACCCGTTCTTCCTTGTATCCAGAAGTTTGTTTGTTGGGTAGAACAGGTACACAAAAATGAGAACCTATCCTTTGCTCCATCTGAGCTGAACCTGTCACTAATAATGAATGCCTTGGGCCTCATGTGAGGGGAAGGAAGGCATGTACACCATAACTTAGAGTCCAGAGCAAGTAGTCTTCTTTGCTCCATATTAACCTGGAATGCCAAGAAAAAAATATGGGTGAGGCCGGTTGATGCTATGGTGGTGGCGGCGGCCACCAAGAAAGAGATGTCTGAAACCTCTTCTACTGTCCATCATTCTCATAGAGATTCCAGGACTATGGACAGGTATGGGAAACGCATCTTTAGTTCTGTGACCTTTGCTGTGTTATCGCTCAACTACTTGACTCATTTTACCCATCTTTAAAGAGATCTCCTAAAAGAGCTTGGAGATACTCTGCAGGGTAGTACAGGTGGAGGTGTCTCTGAGAAGGTGACTGCCCAGCTTAATACCCTTAATTCCATAGTTAACTTGTCCATGCAGCTCATTTCCTGTGCAGCTGATGGTTCGAGTCGGGCAGCGGGTTCAGCAGTAGCTCTTCAGAGACATTCCTGGATGCACTTATGCTCCTTTGCGGAAGCCTTCAAGTCTTCTTTCATTAACACCCATTCGATGGCTTGTCTCTTTTCGGGCCCAAAGTCAAGGAGACTCTCACTAGGTGTGAGCAAGATGGAAAGGCTCTATCTTCCATACTAGTCCATTTTTCCACCCCTACTAGACCATACCCCAAAGGGCAGAAAGGTGGAAAAATGTGGTTCCGGAAGTCCCAAGGAGCTTTCCAGAACACACATAGTGAACCCCCCTCCAGGGGCAGAGGAGGGGGTAATAATGGAAGATGCTGCCCCGGCGGCAGAGGGGGTCCGCAAAACCAGGGCGACAGGGATCAGTTCTTTGGTAAGCCTTACCAGCGCTCCTGAAAGGAGGCCCAACTGTCCTACTCTGGAGGCAGTCAGGGGTCGCTTGTCTTTGTATCCAGACGCCTGGCTAGGAATTACAAAAGATTCTTGGGTACAAAGCATTGTTACCAGAGGTTACATCATCCCATTCTTAGAACCCCCACCTGTTCGGAAGAAAATCCCAGACGTTCCATCCAGTCTCAGGGATCAAGCAGCCATAGAAATCCAGAGGCTGCAGGAAAACAGAGTCATCCAGCCAGTCCCAGCAGACCAGATAGGATCCTGAACTTACTCCAGATTCTTTTTAGTTCCAAAGAAAACAGGGGACTCAAGGCCCATCTTGGACCTCAGCAGACTCAACACCTTCATGAAAAAGGAGAAGTTCCGGATGGTCATGCTTCAATCAATCCTTCCGTTCCTAGGAACGGGCAATTGGATGTGCTCTATAGATCTCAAGGATGCATACTATCATATCAAAATGGCCAGACCTTTCAGAGATCACTTGCGTTTCCGGCTGGGAGCTAGTCACTACCAATTCCGAGCACTGCCCTTTGACCTCACAACAGCACCCAGAGTGTTTGCCAAATGCATGGCAGTGGTTACGGCTCACCTGAGGCATCTAGGATTCACAGTGTTTCCATATCTGGACGACTGGCTCCTTACTGCCCCCTCCAGGCATCAACTAATTCTGTCCAGGAATCACACTTTCAGTCTGTGCTCTCCGTTAGGGATAACTATAAATTTCGACAAGTCTGCGTTGTCGCCATCTCAGAGTATCTCCTTTATCAGAGCAGAATTAGACACCACCACTGCCATGGTAAAATTGCCACTGGACAGAATAGCCACTCTTCGAAACCAGGTACCAGCCTCTCAAGTATTGAAACTACTAGGTACTATGGCAGCTACACTCATAGCAGTTCCTCTGGTACGCATGCACATGAGGATACTTCAGTGGTTGCTCTTCACCCAGTGGTCTTACCAACAACTTCCAATGTCATTCTTGATAATGATTACAGATGTTGCAAGAAGGATCTTAGTTGGTGGTTGACCAGCCATTAGGTAACAGTAGACCGACCATTTGTTTCTACCATGCCATCAGCCACGGTGACCATGGATGCTTCTCTGATAGGGTGGGGGGGGGGGCTTTTTCAGGGGAAGAACAGCCTAAGGCACCTGGTCAGAAACAGAGTCACAATTGCACATCAATATTCTGGAGCTGAGAGTGGTGCTTTTGGCTATGCAGCACTTCCATGACTCTCTTCCTCCGGAGGTCGATTGCAATCCAGACAGACAACATGTCTGTGGTGTGGTACATCAACAAGCAAGGGGGAACCATGTCTTACCCCTTATGTCGAGAGGCCTTGAGAATTTGGCAGTGGTTGTATCCACTGGGCGCTTTCTGATAGCAACGCATGTCCCGGGGAAATCCAACGTGATCGCGGACAAACTGAGCAGAGCCATTCTGTTACCGCATGAGTGGTCTCTCAAAGACGAGGTTGCGGAGATGATTTTCCACAGATGGGGCCAGCCTTGCTGCGACCTGTTTGCATCCCCTATGAATGCCAAATGCAGAAGCTACTTTGCCCTGAATCCCCCACCATGGGACAACCCAAGGGACTCGCTCATACAAGATTGGCCACCAGGACTCCTATATGCCTTTCCACCAACTCCCCTGATTCCGAAATTCTTACAGAAAGCCAAAGCCCTGGTAAAGACTGTAATCTTAATAGCCCCTTTTTGGCCTCGACAGATTTGGTTTCCCTTCCTTCGACTCTATTAACTGAAGGAACCTTGGATTCTGGACCCAGTTCCAGATATGCTGACACATTCGTCAGAGGTCCTCCATCCCTCTCTTCATTCCCTCAGACTGACAGCTTGGCTGCTCCGATTCCCAACCTAGCCAGGTCACACAACTTTTTCTCAGAGGTACAGCATATTCTTGTATCTTCGTATAAAGCTTCCACTAGAAAGTTGTATGCCAGCAAATGGAAGCGATTTGCTTTTTGGGCCTCCCAGCATAATATTAATCCTTGCATTGCCCCGATTGCTAGTATTCTGGTATTTCTGTCTAAGCGTTTTCATGAAGGTGCTGCAGCTGCCACTATAAGAGTTCAATTGGCTGGAATTTCGAATTTCCACTTCGGATCTGAAGGTTCTAACCTAATGTCTCACAGACTATGTAGGGCCTTCTTAAAGGGTACCATTCATCTGAGGCTGCCTGTTAGACAACCTTTTACTCCCTGAAATCTAAATTTGGTGCTGTCACAGATTATTCTCCCTCCCTTTGAGCCTGCATCATCCTGCCTTTTAAAATTCCTGTCTTAGAAAACAATTGTCTTGGTAGCCATTACCTCAGCACGTAGAGTGTCCGAGCTTCAAGCCCTATCTATCAAAACCCCATATTTGGTGTTTCATCCCGACTGTCACTGATAACTAATCCTTCCTTCCTTCCAAAGGTGTGTTCCGAGACTAACCTGAATCAAACTATCAAACTTCAAACCTTTTTCAGTAACCATGCTAACAAGTTGGAGTATATGTTGCATAAGCTTGATGTTCACAGACAATTGAGATTGTATTTGGACAGAACAAAGGAATTTAGGAAATCTGAACAACTCTTTGTTTCTCATGCTGACACTAAGAAGGGGCTACCAGTGTCTAAAGTTACCCTTTCCAAATGGTTAACTGACTGCATTAAATTTACATACTCCTCAGCTAACCAACCATTAGAGCATGGCATTCCACTAGGGCAGTTTCCACTTCTGCTTATGTGGCTCGATTGCCTTTGGACACTATATGTGCAGCTGCCACTTGGTCCAAGCCGCATGCATTTATCACTCGTTACAAAGTGGACAGGGCCTCCAGAGACAGGGCTTCCTTTGGTTCCACTGTCCTCAGGAATATACTCCTGTGAGCCACCCAGGATTAGGGTGCTTGGGAAGCTACCCATGTGTAAGAATGAATGGCGAGATTGAACAACTTCACATAAAGAAGTTATGTACTTACCATAATGTTCAATGTGAGTTGTTCATCTTGCCTTCATTCTTACATTCCCACCTGCCTTCCCCCTCCAGGTTCTCGAAGAACGAGTAAGACTTGTGGTCTGGTGGGTTTTGTTATGCGACATCTTACTCCAGCTGGAGTATCTGTTATGTGTTATATCTGTTACATGCTGAGATCTGGGGTGGGGCAGAGAGCGTCATGGGGTGGGGGCTTGGCCTTGGGCTGCTCTAGGATCTTGGGCTTGTGGGGGGCGGCTGACTTGGGGCCGATGGGTCAGCTCCGAGTCCACGTGTAAGAATGAAGGTGAGATGAACAACTTACATGGAACGTTATGGTAAGTACATTTTGTAAGCAAGTAGGCTTGAAAAATCAGGTAAAATGGCAAAAGCTATGAAAAATGCTAAATTTCTAATATCTGCAAAAATGTTAGTGTTTTTTTTTTTCATTCGCAAATGTTTATTGGGAGCCAAGAAATCTAAAGCTGAAGGCAATTGTGCATTATGTTCTGAATGAAATTTACAAAGATTCATTGCTGACTACTATTTCATGGAGATGAGCTGTCTGAAGGTGCAAGCTTTTTATCTTGAGAGTACTAAGGATTCTTTGCTAAGGAAAATGCAAACTGTAAAGGTATAATGACAAGCAATTCAATGACAAATAAAAGTTTGAAATTATGGTAAATGAATAAGATATAACAGCTTCCCTAGCAGACATAACACTTTAATGCATTTAATAGAAGAGTGTACAGTTTAGTTTTATTTAAAGATAGGCAGAGCACTGTTTCACAGTGCTAAAAGTTAATGTTTTCTGAAAGCATACAAGCTGTTTTTTTTATTTGGATCTGGGAGGAGGGAATAGATATAACAGACAAGAATCGATGTAAGTGGGAACACAGGCTGTAGCATGCACTTTAGAATGGATAACCTTAATTTTAGGCTATGTAGTGCCTGTGGGTGCAGTCAATTTGGGACATTTGTTCCTATCTGAAGGGTTAAACTTCTTGTTTTGAAGATGTACATATTTTTGTGTTTGTTCTATGTTAGTAGGTAATGGAGGTGTTTTGAAGGTGCATTCACTTTTTTTTTTTTATTTGTGGGTTTTCATTAAATCAAAAAGTATTGAAAAATGTAACAGGTTCAATTGGAGATGAGAAGAAGCAACTGTTTAAACAATCAGCCTGTCAAACATTAGTGTATGCATGTAACACAAAAGTTGGAAATATGCTTTCAAAAAAGTGGTCATGTATAATAGGTGGGAACAATAGCTTCTTATCTTGATGGCCATGCTGTCCATATTATCTAGGAAGGTAAATGGCCTTACAGGTTCAGACAAAAAGGAAAGCATATTTAATTATATTAAGAAATGCAGAGTACAAATAGCAATGCTGCAGGAGACACATTTGGGAAAGAAATGTATTTGAATTTGACAAAGAAAGGATTTCTATATAGATAATCAGCTGAATATCAGGGACAAAGGAAAAGAAGAGTAATTATATTAATTGCTAGAGGGGTTCCACTGGTGATAGAAGAGGGAAAAAGACAATAATGGTAGATTTGTGGTAGTAAGGGTCAATTGGCAAGGGAGGAGAATTATGCTGGAGTGTATTTATATTCCACTAAAAACTGCTGTTATTGAGCTTAAGAAAATTTTGGTAGAAATATGTTACCCACTTCCAGTAGAGAATATTACTTGCAGGTACAGAATTGGACTTGAATTTCAATAGTTAGGATGTATCAGAGGGCATAGAAGGGGAAAATATAACAAAAGAGGGTAGATTTCTGAAGAAATTTATTAAAATATTTGGTATTCAGGAATTCAGTAGTAGGAGCTCGGACAGAATTTACATATTATTCCCCAAGGTACAATAACTCGTCTACACTAGGCAGAAATTATATTTCACAGCAGTATTTGTACTGAACTGAAAGTTTCAACATAGATCCTATAACTGATTATACGCTTGGGTATAAGTATAAATGAGACACTGGCTGTTTCCTGCCTACCTATTAAAAAGAGATGCTTTTTACAGAGTGGGTAATGGAAATTACTTGACAGCTATTAGGGAATATAGAAAATAGGTTATAGCCAGTGAGTGGGATAAAATTAAAAATTGAGCTAAAACAGGATAAAAATAAGAGAGATACATGGTTAAGAAGTAACAGAAAATACATAGAGGGGTTGACAAAGGTTAAAGTATTGCAGAATAAGGGAAATCTCAGAGAAGAAGAATCATAAATACTTGGTCTAGGGATCTAACCCTCATCTGCAACATCAACATAATGGTTTGGAGGGATGGGTATGTTTCACAGAGGGTACTGTTGCTGTGGAACAGACTCCCCATCCACATAAAACAAAGTTCATCCCTGAGTCCAGCTTAGATCTATAGATAGTAAACAGAAAATTTACCCCAGGACTGCCCCCTGTGCTACTAATGGACAGAGGCAGCTTCTGAATGCTTTATCTCATGCATAGATCTTCAGGTTATATATGGGTATGATCACAGTAATTCTCATTAGGGGTTATATATAATTATCGACCATGGGGTGGGTAAAGCCAGTCTGTAACCAAATGGGATAGGTTATTTTGAGCACAAAAAATTTAATTGGTTATGCTTAAAGTGGCCCACAAGAGCAGCCTGCCTAGCTAAGTAACGTGTGAGTTTAGAAAGATTGCTGTTAAGCTACTATTTTTTCATATTAACTCCAGAGTACAAAAACTTTTAGCACATCAATTTAGACTACAGAAAATTGAAGAGGTTGTTGTCAAACTCATGGGGAATATAACAAGAAAAGTAACCAGAGATCATTTAGAGGTATTACAGATATTTTGGAAATTTTATGAACATTTGTATAAAGCAGAGAAATGTGGAAATCGAGAAAGAACACAAAAGGAAGTATTTATGGAAGACTTAATTATGTCAAGGTTTGAGGTAGACGAGACTCACCAATTGACAATTAAGATGGAAGGGGATGAGATAAAAATGGCGATGTATAATCTATCTTCAGGTTTCCAGGAACAGCTGGTATTCATGGAGAAGTTCTGAAGTTAGGAAAGAAGAAAGTGATAAATATCTGGAAGATTTTGTTTAACAGTGTTTTAAAGGAGGGGAACATCAACATCTTGGAAGAAAGCTGTGATGGCTGTATTACATAAGGATGGTCAATACTCATGAAACCCAGCCTCATACAGATGCATTTCAATTTTGAACCATGATTGTAAATTGTTACTGTCTATACTAGCTAAAAGAATGGCAAAGGTGTTATCAAAATTGATGGTTATTGATCAGTGTGGTTTTGTGGATGGGAAGCGAACATTTGATGACATTAGTAGAACAAGAATGATCCAGCTGGAATGTAAGAAAATACTGCTGTTTTTTTGGTGGGTCTTGATGCAGAGAAAACATTCAATAGAGTAAGCTGGGATTTTATGAGTAGGGCAATGGAAGCATTTGCATTCCCAGATGCAATAATAAGGTTAATTACGAGGATATATGAAGGATCAGATGAAAGATGTTGTGCTTTTACATAGGAACCATGCAGGTGTATCCTCATTCCCTTTGATATTTGCTTTATATTTAGAGCCATTGGCAAATAAAATAAGGTGCATAGAAATGCAAGGATATAATTAGTATGGTAGTCAAGAAATGTTGGCTTTATTTACAAATTATATTATTTTGTACAGGGTAGATCCAAAGGGGGACATCTCAATGTTGTGGAACATTTTGTATCAAGTCTTTCATGATGTAAAATTAATGAAGATAAATCAAAGGCTTTAGCCATAAATTGCGATTCCCATATTTATAGGGACACGGTAAGATGAAGTGTTTAGGAGTATGGATTGGGAAGGCTTCTGTTATGGCAGCTAGGGATGTCATACCTCACAACCTCTTAGTGCAAGAAATCTGGACAAAGCCGTAAATCATGGGGGGACAAAGGCCCAAAAATAGGGAATTTTTAAATAATGCTCTTACAAACTTAGAAAGTGTATAGAATAGCAGATTTTGTGTTGGTATTTTGGGTTGGGAAGGTGGCCTAATGGTTAAGGTGTTTGCCTTACAAACACAAGGTGCAGGGTTTGAGTCTCACAAGGGATAATTGGCTAGGCTTAAAATAGCTCGCAAGGGCAGTTAGTCTAGTACTAACCTATGAAAGTGTTGGTGTGTCTGAATAAATAAAGGAAATGAGAATGACCCTTAATAAAGATAAAGTAAGGATTTAGGTGATGTGGTGAACACTGGGGGGTGTGTATTTTTCAATGAATAAAGTGTCTTTGCTAGGGATAAAACTTGGGAAAAATTATATAGTTTTGACGCAGTGGGAGAGTTTGATAAAAGAAATGAAAGAAATATGTGTTTTGTGGAGGATGTATAGACTAGCATTCAGGAAAAAGGTTTATCTGGTGAATTCTGTATTAATGGCAAAAACAGCATATGTGTCAACTGTTTATATGATCCAAGAAAAATATAAAAAAGAAATTGTGAAACCAATGTTTACTTTCATACTGGGTTAAAGATTAAATCCAGTGAAAAGGGATGTGGGCTGTATATGAGTGAAGATGAAGGGTGATTGGGGTTACTAAATCCGGTTGTTTATTCTGCTTCTTTAAACTTGTACACAGTATTAAAGCGGGGTAAAGGAAGGGAATGAGAAACTAATAGTGAGGACGTTTAAATATAACTGCCAGAAGTTCTGTGAGATGATGAGATTAATAAAAAGCGAAAAAGTATATGTAAATGAAATTAAAAATTATCAAGAAAACTAACATGGAAAATAAAAATTGATGATTTAGAGACAGGTAGAAGAATGTGGTCTAATGTTACGAACTAATATTATTATATAAGGAAAATTTACCAGAATAAGTGGTTAAAGCCATTAAAGTAAGGAAAAAGTTGTGTAACAAGACAGTAGAGTGTAAGGATTTCCTATGGAGACTGGTAATAAATAAGTTACCGATAAAGGAGAATGTGTCATATAAAAAGAAAGTTGAAAGAGTGTGTTTGTTTTTTGAGGAGGAAGAGACAGCAATGCATGTTTTTTTTTAAATGTAAAAGAGTGGTGAAAAGTTGTGTGAAGAAAAATTTTTTTGAAAATATTAGTGACATAAACAATATAGATATGAATAAGGTTATGTGTGGATATTATAAGAACAAGAAGAAAGAATATGTAAGAAGGCTAGATAAGAATTCATTTTATGTAAAATGAATTTTTTTAATGGGAAAATGGATTTTGACTAACATATTATGGAAAATTAGATTATGGTTGTGGAAGATGGAGTGAGGGTCAGTTATGGAAGAATAACAATGAGGATGTTATGAAAAATGATACATAGTGAAAAAAATAGAAATGCATCTGTACCTGTAAATGTTTATATTTTGTAAATATGTAAATAATGTTTTTTATGTAGTGTTAAATAAAGGACTCTATTCTTTTTAATAAATGTGATGGGAACTTTTGTATCCACCTGAGCAACTACCAATGCAGGCAGATGGGACCTCAGTTTGACATCTCCTCCAAAGGACAGCACACTCAGGAATGCAGTGTCACTGGGAGTGGAATGGAGTAAATACGGTAAAGATGAGAGGGGATGGTCACTATGGTAAATTAGGCTAATGAGGAAGAGTCTAGGGGTCTAGGGAATCTGATAAATATTTTTAGATGGGCATCAGGGATGAAGAGTGAAGCAGAAAGATCAGGAAGGTGGTTGTTTTAAGTACCAACAGAGTATTTGCAAGTAACGAATGAGAGATACATATTTTTTATTGCATAAAATATGGAAGACGATCCTGTGCATTTTGTTGTGACATCAAACTGAACAGTATGTAGGCTGAAAGAAAAAGTAAGCTTGATTTGAGGACAGGTTATAGGTATCTAACTGCTGGCACAGAGAGTTAAGACTTTGAGCTATGGTGCTTATGTTACAGGGTTTGATTCCTGCAGCACTCATTTGTCAACCGTGTGACCTTAAGCAAGTCTACAAACCAGACAGTACTTGGATACAACTGGAAATTTGAATTAGGCTTCTTGGTGGTCCTCTGGAATGCAAGCCTAGTAACTATCTGTGAGGAGGAAGATTTTTAAGAGATGGGCAGTATTCAAAGTGCAGAAGATTTTTAAGTGCAGAAAGAATTAGGGTAGCTTTAAGTTATACTGGTAAACTGACAACATTGGAAAGAGTGATGTAGTGGTGTTCTTTGTGAGGGGAGCAGAACGTAAACTGGCATGTTTTGTCAAGTATTACTTGGAGTGTTGAAGATCCTTTTTCCATCTCCATCTGAATGCAAAATATCTAAGATTTTTCCCTTGTCTATAAGATCCAAATCTACCTACCTGATGTATGTTCTTGTTAAGGCATCACCTGTGTCCCGGTTTCTTAGTTGTAACAGTCTACATGCTATAATTAATATCTGGCATATTCAGCTCCCACATAAGAAGTGTCTCTCCTTTTTTTCCAATATTATGTATTTATTTTGAATTGTCTTTTTCTTCCTTTTAATGATGAGGTCTCTTTCCCTTGAGGCAAGATGTCTATTGTACATAAAATCTGTAGTATTCTTGAGAAAAATATTACATGTAAATATGTTTATTAGACATGTAAGTACATTCTTCCTTATTTGTGTCTTACATAGTATGCAAATTATGTATTTTGGATTAAACATTTGAGTTTTGTCTTGCTGAATCATTTATAATGTTCAGACTTAGGTTTGTTGAGATTTTGCTTGTAGATTGTGTTTGTCTTACTGTGGTCCAGCATTTAAATTTCAAGGCCGTCTTGCTTGTGGCACTATTAGGGTTGAATGCTCAAGAACAGGTAAGTGGTTTGGTCAGGTTAAGAAGGAGTTAGTGGGATTCAAACATCAGGTGTCTAGTTTTATATTTCAGTGTTTTGACTACTGAGCAGTGTTGCTTACAAAGTGCTGAATAAATTTAACAAATGAGATGTTGTAATAATGTTAACTGTGGTGCCAGCTAGTTTGCCAGTAAGTAGCTTCTGTAACATATCTTTTAACACAGGATGCTTACATGTTTTTAAAAGTGCAGAGTATACAGAAATACCATTATAAATCATCAGAATAAAGGAAAGGAGTAGTATAACTAGGTTGTTTTCTTTGGGATTAAAATCAAATTGCAGTTCCTTTTCTACATTGTTATCACCTCACTTTTAGAAAGATTGTATTGTTTAAATGTTCTAAGAGACTTTTAAGAGGGCCTTTCAATGTTTTTCTTGGTCTGCATAATGCAGACCTACAAAGACAGCATGGAATAATTTTAGCAAACTCCTCTTTAGCAATGCTTGGCCTGTGTGCAAGATATTCGCTTGGCAAAGGTCACTGTTATTGGAGCAAATACTTGTAAAGTTACACATGTAGGTGGGGATTAGGGTGCACTGCTTTCTACCTGATAAAGTGTAATATTTTTAGCAAATACTTACCAACTTTAGAGTTTCTATTAAAATTATTATTATTGTAGTGCTTCTGACAAATTGGGCCAAAATACTCAGGTTTTACGAAGCCTTGCCATAACCTTATTTACCTGCTAGAGTATACCCTGCAGGTTTTATTGTTGAATTTGTATAAAGTTTCTTTAAAAGGCACATTTTACAGGCTCCAGCCATTTATAATAATGTTTTTGGAAACCTGTCTGTAGGAGCTAGAATGTGATGTTTCTGTTGAAGATGAAAATCGACAAGAATGGACCTTTACTCTCTACGATTTTGATAACAGTGGAAAAGTAACCAAAGAGGTATCGCTTCATTTTTTTTAAAATTTCTTTACCTCTGCAGTAAAAAGCACAATCCTGACCAATATGCATTGGTTCATATTATATTTACACATTTGCACCAGGTATTTCTACACCCTGTGTTATGCATGGAATAATGTACCATTTTTACTTCTTTGTGACTCTGTTATGCATTTTTGGATAATTCTGCAGGAAATTGTAAACTGTTGAACAACTGCATGCTCTTTTCTGCCAAACACATGCATGGATTTTTTTTATCTTTTTTAATTTTGTTTTGTTCATGTGCATTGTCATGTTCTGTAGTATATTGCAACATACTACAGTACTGTGTATTTACCTTCGCTGAGCTATTGTATACGCACTTTGTCATGAAGACGTGTATTTATTTTTTCCATATTAGAGTGGTATGCTGTGCTCTTTATTGCATACAGAGAGTGTTGTGTGCAGTGGTGATGGATTTTCAATTTGCATGGTATTGCATATGATTAGACTGTGAATTACTTTAGTGTATTGATCGTCATGGTCCTGGTACATTAATGCATGTTTTTCCAATCCTCCAACTTGTATATATTTTAAGCCTCGTGTATTTTACTAGGTGGTTATTTACTTTTGCATGTAATTTCTGTAGATGGTGTTTAGCACATGGCACTTTGTGCACTGCTGTGATGTACAGTGAATTACTATGTTTTGCGCTTGCAGGATGATTTTGTCTATAACAACAGTATGGTTTAGTTAATTGTGCTTTCTCTGCAGAAGGTATATTTGCAGTGTGTAGTGCCTTAGTGTGCTGCATCATGCATGTTTGAGGTGTTTTTGAAGGGGATTCTTTTTTGTAAAAAGTCTGAATTGCTGAGTCCATTTCACTGAAATGACCAATGTTCTTCATATTGTTCACTGTTATAATCATTAGTGTTAAGATTACTGCCTGCAGCAGCCCAAGGTCGGCCTGACTTCTAGAGCTTTACTTCCCTGTCTTGGCTTCAGCTGACATCAGGATGTCGGTTATATAAGAGGGGCTTCGGCTGATGCCATCTTCTGTGTTTTCTAGCCACAGTGTGTGTGTGTGTGTGTGTGTGTGTGTGTGTGTGTGTGTGTGTGTGTGTGTGTGTGCGTGTGTGTGTGTGTGTGTGTGTGTGTGTGTGTGTGTGTGTGTGTGTCTGTCTTGCTGAGTAGAGTGTTATCAGTCCAATGTGTCATTCTTCTTCCAGAGACTTCAGATTAGCTCTCCATGGGAGAATCTTTATCTTATCTTTTTTGGAGGGTTTAGTCGCATTGTTGTTGTAATAACAGTTATAGGAAGTTTTTTTTTCATAAAATGAACTGTACTGATTTTGGCAAATTCTGCCAAGCACATTCATAATCTATGCATTTTTTGCTTGGACCCACAGCATGATGTAGATAGTTGTCTGCATTGTGCAAGTTTTACCCCCAAAGACAATCTGCCATGGAGCTAAATTTCTGCATGACTACATTTCTAATAAGAAGGCATATGCCTAGAATTTTACAACCCTGGCATTGACCAAAGTGTCTGAGAACTCCCTCAAAAGTTCAGATACTCTGAAAAACACCTGAAGGGAGAAAAAGGAGGAAACTGACAACAGTCTGAGTAAGTCTGAGGGTTTCCCTAGGTCCAGCAACACTGTAACTGGAAAGGCATTTTGACAGGCCCTGTCTTTGTAGTGTGTTTAAACCCAGGCCTTTTTCACAATCCCATTGGGGGCTGCTAAGCAATCAGCTTTAGGCTTGTCATCGTGAACTGAAACCTCTGTGATATCAGTCAGTTCTGAAAGCCCCTGCAGACAATGCCTACATCTTAGTTACTGAAGGGGAGGGCAGTGTCCACTCATTTTTGGTCTCTGAGGAGGTTCCTGGACACTGAGTGGAGGTCTTCAACATCTCTTTGTGTACCAAGGGTTCTAAAGTGGCTTCCAGCAAAAAGCAGAGGAACAAGGCACCAAAGCTGAAGCCATCGCTTGCTTTTAGTTTTTCAACCCAATCTACATCCAAGGCCTTGACCAATCACATACCAAAGGTGGCAGGAGTTCTTTGTAAGGAAAGAAGGATTGACCTTGCTTTAGAAGAAGATTGTAGTACATCAGATCCAGAGGCAGATGAGTAGGCCTGTGCAGGTCAAATGTGTGTGTGTCCCCCTTACGAATCAGAAACCAAGGGCACCATATCCTCGCAGCACTCTGAGGTTCATCTGTGGTACAGGCCTTTCATAGGCCTATCACAGTCAGAACCAGTTGCTGTTCCTACAGAAAAAGATATCTTGAAAAATGTGTTCATAAGTGCATCACTGGATTCAGACTTCCCTCCCCCTATGCCAAGACAATCTATCCTGTTCTATTGGAACCCTTTGACTGATATAGCAGTGGTGTCCCTGTACTCCATTAAGGGACACACTACTGTTTGTGTAGTCTGCTCCTAACAATAGATGCAAGTTGCTGCCAGACTGTGGATCATGCTACACTTTTTTAAGGTTTCTCATTATGGATTTCTTGTAACTTTTCTTGCTTGGTTTGAATTTTGAGTTTCTGCAAAGTAGCTATGACTGGGCCATATTATGTCGCTTTTGTTTAGTGCTTTATCTCTGCCTCTGATGATGTATTTACAGAGCTGTGGAAGAATGAAGGAAGGATGGATTGAAATAGTTTCAGTTCACAGCTTGTATTCCCAGTTGTGGTTCATCTGGAGTGGAAGATGAGTGTAAACAGATCAGTGAAGATGCATTTGTTATTTTGTTTGAAGAATAAATATCTGTGTCTTATTCACATTATGGACCATTCACTGCTTTCAGTTAATACTGTTTTAATGCTCAGAAGTACCAGTGAGATTCGTATGTTCATTGCAGTGATTTTTAACATTGTAATTGTTGTCTGTTACAATATTAATTTATCAGTTGCAGATTTTTGATAAACTGTTGCTCCCTATTTAACATGTTTCTTAAGCTTTGTGGGAATTGTCTTTAGCAAATTACTGCATTTTCATGCCTATTTTATGAATCCTCATTTGTTATTTTACATCAAATACTAGTGTTATGTAAAGAGCTTCAGTATAAGCACTATATAATAAATTGGACCATCTACATCTACATTCAGGAACCCTATTCCCAATGACAGGGAGAGAAAGTGGGATGCTTGACCAGTGAGGGAAGAAAGCTTACACATCTGCTACCATGGCCTTCAAAACCTTAAACTGCTGGATACACATGCTTAAATTTCAGGATTCCTTCCTACACAAGCTGAGAGTTAACACAAAGGATACTGAGATGCCTGACTTGTGCACCACCTCTTCTCCGGTGACCAAACACTGGCTGTCATGCACTGAATGCACCATGCAGGGCAGGAGCTACAGGATTATTGATTTGGAAACATACCTGCCTGTGGATACAACTGTTGACAGGTCATGTATTGTTAGAGCTTAATGTCCCTTTATGTAAATAACTCCTCTTTAGATGCCCTTCTCTGAAAGTATTGAGCTAACTGTTGGAAAAGAGAAAGACCATACAGTCAGCAAAGTTTTTTTCATTCCCAACCTCGAAGAATCAGAAGGAAGTATCTTTAAAAATCTTGACCTCTTCCCTAACCAAGTAAAAGACAAGATTCAGAAGGGGAAGAAGACAGTGTATAAGAAAGAATGGCAAGCAAAGCATAAGGACAAACCTTGGGACCCTCAAGGCAGAGTTCTCCAGAGAGAGAGCAGCTGTGATTCAGCCAAGCTGCCCACCCCCTAGAAGATTTCACCAAGTCCTCCCTACCACCCTACTGCTAGACCAGAGCACCTGCTCCCCCCACAAATAGACCTCTATGTCTGGCTATTTGTAGGGCAGTTGAAAAGGATCATAATGACCAGTAGGTTCTAGGGCATCTTGGAGCAGATTGCAAAATACAGTTCCTAAGCAGTAGTGAAGTGGGATTTTGTTATGGCAAGGGAATTCCTAAGGGTCCTGAGCTGCATGGTATCCTTCATTATGATGGTGCCTCTAGCAAGGCTCAATATGACAAAACTGTAGTGCAGTAGCACCTCAGAAACACATGGTGCCAACTCTGTCAGTCCCTGGAACTTACCATCCTCATCTAGCACAGTACCGAAATGGAGATCTTGTGGTGGAAAAGTCAGGTGCTTGTCTCTTCAAGAACATGTTTCAAGCTGCCACAGTGAACCCAGACTATCAACACAGACTCTTCAGACATTGCATGGGGGGCAGATTCTGTTGAGTGGAGTCTGAGGATACAGGGCACTTAAGACACCAATATAAATAAAAATCAAATACATAGATACAAACGAGATGATGCTTACAGTTCTTGCACTAAAAGCATTCAAGCAAATCTTGACAGGTTGCACCCTGGACATCCTCACAAACAGGCATGACAGCAAGTGGGGGGACAGCATCCACTCTTGCATACTTAACATTACATACTTTGCAGACTTTCAGTGCAAGCTTGGGAAGTTGCCCAGAAATCCAGTCTCTGACTTTTAGGGTACCTTGCATCCCATCTCAGTATGGGCAGACAGGCTGAGCAGGTAATAGGCAGTGCCCCATGAATAGATGCTGAGCAGAGATGTGTCCTTAGCTCTGGCTCACAGCTGGGGTGACCCAGAAGAAGAACTTTTAATTTCCCCAGAGAATAGGCAATTCAAGATGTTTTGTTGCAGGCCAGAAGCTCCACGAGCCAGGAAAACTGATGTTTTCTGCATTCAATGGGCAGGTCCATCTCTCTGTGATGTCCTTCTGTGCCCTTAATTCTATGGTTTTAATGAAGGTAAAGGAGGAGTGGCAAGAAATGCTTCTAATAATCCCTTTTTTATCCAGGCAACATTGCTTTTCCCACTGCTACATCCAGCAGGATAAAGAATCAATACTGTTACCTCAGCACACGGACCTCTTGACACAAAAGAAGGGGTGCTTACTGCAGCCTAACCTCAGAACTCCAAGGTTGACAGCATAGATGATTCAGCACTAATCCCTTCCAGGTACATGTTTTTAAAGAACAATGTGGAGTGTAATGTAAGGATCTACTTTAGAACACCGAAAACTCAAAATGTGGATCGCGCATATGAGCGAATTATCAGGAAGTTGATGTTGTTTTTTTGAGATCGCAGTACAGTGAAGATTGGAATATTTGCCCTTTCCTCACTGTAGTGTGATCTCGGAGTAGGAATATATATTTATTGGGGGTGTGGGGGGCACAGCCCCCCACAATAGCAATTTCGAGTTCCTGATTATTTGTTTATGTGAGCGTTCGGTATTTTGATTTTTCGTTGTTCTGACATAGACCCCAATGTAAGAAGATGGAAAACCAAATACAAAGAATTCTTAGCTTGCAAACTGGAAGAGATTTTCCATCTGGTGCCTTGCTTGAAACCAGGACCCTGCTTCAGCTGTAGTATTTCTTGCGTTCAGCTACCTGTCAGACCTTTACAAATCAAGACAATCTTATGTCATTTTAGGGGTAAACGTTTCCGCTCTGTCATCTTTCATGCATTTAAACCATCCCTTATACTCTGCCTTGCCAATCAAGCAGTTCCTAATCGGTATTATTTGTCTCAGAGTACCCCATAAAGGAAATTGCTTTACCATGAGACTCAACTGTGTATTACAATATCCTGGCGCTCTTTCAACCTGCTGCTTTTGTTCCACCTGAAGTCTCTCTTCTGGAAGATGCAGTTTTTTTGGTAGTTGCAGAGTCTATTGGAAGAATTTCTGAACTGCAAGCCTTAATGTGTAAACAACATTTTTGATCTATCAAAAGGACAAAGTCACCCTGCATACCAACCCTTCCTTCATACCCAAAATGTTGACAGAACTACAGAACACCCTCTATGTTCCCTTTTGAGCATGATAGCTGTCTTAAAACAGCTGAAATTCCTATTAAACCCAAGCCCTTTGTACTCTGGGACTTCAACTATCTGTCAATAAACTGACTGTCATGCACTGCCGATGGTCAACATGACCCTTCTTTGACATTATAAATTCTAAATCTCTTTCACAAATATGTACTATTAGAGGCCCTAATATCCTGGATCTAGTTTTCACAAATATGGCCACTTGTTGCACAGCTCCATATGTATCATCATGCCTTATTAGATCAGGCTATAATCTAGTGAAAACTGGTGGTAATTCACCTTTAAATAGCTCTGTGTTCAGGGACTTCTAAACGCAAACATTCTTCACTTACTTGATGACTTAAATTCTATTGTAATCTTCCTCTGAAGAATCCGTTTGCTAAAGGCGCTACCTATGCCTCTGCTTCGACTCTCACTGAAATAGTTGTAGTGATATGGCAGTCCCTGTTAGCAATAAATATAATGAGAAGTTTAAAAACAACCTCCTTTACTGGAATACCAATATAAATAAATTATATAACAAGAGAAAGAAACTGCTTAATGTTTATAAGAGGTCTCATTCTACCTACCTTAAGAGCACACTTTATCAAACTAACACGCTTAAAGGAACCATTAGGAAACTCAAAGCTAAGTATGAATTTAAAATAGCCAGTAAAACTAAAATAATAACTGCAAATCTTTCTTTAACTATGTCAGAAAGTTAAGAACTAACACTCAGCAGTGTTCAGAGCTAGATCACAATAATGCTACACTCTGTGACCCAAGCTGTCCCACAGGTTCCACAATCCAAGCCATCCCCTTTAATTACTATGGAGCAGGTTCTCTCAGCCCTTTCAAAAACTAAGAACACTTCATCCATGGGCCGTGACAAGATACCAGTTTGCCTGATTATCAGTGCCAGATATGACCCTTCTGAACCCTACTTAACTTCTTTAATCCAAGCCTCTCTACTGGTTACATTCCTGAAGCCTGGAAAACAGTTGTTATGATGACATTACACAAGGGTGGCCCAACCACAAACCCTGGCAACTACAGACCCATTAGTCTCACTAGTCTCATATGTAAAGCTATGGAGCATATTATCTCAGACTTCATTAATCTAGACATTGAACACCACTCAACCCTGGTCCCTCATCAGTGTGGCTTTATCAAAGTAAAGTCCTGCCTCTTTCAACTCATTAATTTCTTTGAAAAAGTAACTGAAGTACTGGATAGTGGTTATGCAGTGCATACAGCATGTCTAGACCTGGTCAAGGCCTTTGACACTTTTCCCCATGCAAGTGTTATTGATAGACTTGTAAATCTGAATATAAATCTGTTTATTGTGCAATGGATAGCTAACTGGATATCTGGCAGAATCCATGTAGTTAGAGTAGCAGGTACCACTTCTGAAAACTAAACAGATACCAGTGGTGTACCACAGGGCCCAGTTTCAGGCCCTCTCATATTTGTCATATATTTTTCTGACCTTCAGACCAGCACTTATAGCCTATGGTTAACTATGTTTGCAGATGACTGTAAACTGGGTGTTATTTGATCTTCAGCTGACTCATAATTGCTGCAGTATGACTTAGTCCATGTTAGCAATTGGTGCAAGGACAATGGTCTTAAATTAAATTTGAAAAAATGCAGCATAGTTCATTTTGGTGAACAAGACAGTTTTACCCCTCCAATTAGACACTGTTGAAAGGGGGTCTGGATACTCTTGTTTGTAATTCCTTATTTGACCACTATGTTTCCACTGTAGCTCAGAAAGCCTTTTATCTGGCCCATCTCATTTCCAGAGGCATCTCCACTAGATTCAAAGAAGTATCTATTCTACTTTACTCATATCTTATCAGATCCATTGCTGAATGTAGTACACTTTTTGGTGTGTATTTATATAAACATATGACACAACTTGAGAGACATCAGAGATTCAGAACTAAAAAAAAAAAATCTCAGTTATCAGGAGAGACTGGCAGCCTTTTCCCTGTACTCAGTCTCATACAAACTCCTCTGTGGAGATCTATGTCTAGTCTTTCGTGCCATGAAAGATTCAGCCTGTTTCATCTCCTCTTCCTTTTCAGAACAAATGTTGCAATGCACCAGACACTTCCTTAACAGAACAAAACCTTCATCAGCAAATAAATAAGACATGTTGACATGATAGATTTATATCCCAATATATCCCTTACCTCTGGAACAAACTTCCACTACATGGTAGCACCCTTGCCATGTTTGAGGTAAACCTAGATAATTGGATAGGCAGCTGTGCTCTATATTTATATATGTTGCTCAATTTTTATCATGTGCAGACTTTTTTGTAGACAATCCCATGTGCTTCATTTTCTGCATTGTTATAACATTGTTTTTCACAGTGTTTCACTGTTATAAATTAGCATGTATCACATGCATACAGGGCTTTTATAGTCTGTTGTACTGTAGTGTACTTTAGTTAATGTAATGTATGCACTCTGTTTTGCTAAGTATAGCCTGAGTCGTTTATTTTAATAAGTCTTGTAAACCTAGCATTTTTTATATGCTATCATACTGTGCTGTAATCAGCTGAGTTCATTTTGTGTCAGAACATTTTTTTCTAATACTTTATTATGATAAAGTGTACAGTGTAGCATATTTGATTTATTTTGGGTATTACTCTAGGATTGTGCTTTTCAGTTTGTCCTAAAGTGTTTGTGAATCCTTTTGGACTGCTGTGTGCTGCACTGTGGTGCATCTGATGTTTTGTGGATATATTATTTCACTATCTTGCATGTGTTGTCTTACTTACTGTATTGCAGTAGTGTAGTATACACCACACTTTGTTTTAAATGTATTTTGTACATTTTATCACATTGCGTTACTGTAATATAACGTGCCTTGTTATATACACATAATTCTTTGCATGCTGGGTTTTGTAGGCATAGGTTGATTTTGAGTAGTTTTACATTGTACTTCCTCATCTTCTTCATAGAAAGGTATTGTATGTGCTCTTTATCCTGTGCTATGTAATGTATGTACAGCCGATATAAAAAGTTTACAAACCTGTTAAAATGCCAGGTTTTTGTGATATAAAAAATGAGACCACAATAAATAATTTCAAAACTTTTCCCACCTTTAATTTGACCTATTACCTATACAATTCAATTTTAAACAAATAAACCTGTTAGGGGAAAAAATATAAAAAATAAAAAATGTACAATAAGCTGGCTGCATAAGTGTGCACACCCTTAAACTAATATTTTGTTGAAGTACCTTTTGATGTAATTACAACGTTCAGTCTTCTTGGGTACACACCTGCCATCAATTAAAGAGACTCTGATTAACCCCAAATAAAGTTCAGCTATCCTAGTAGGATTTCCCTGACATTTACTCAGTTGCATGCTACAGCAAAAGCCATGGTTCGCAAAGAGCTTACAAATCATCAAAGGAATGTCATTGCTGAAAGGTATCAGTCAGGAGAAGAGAACAAAAAATTTCCACAGCATTGGATATACCATGAAAAACAGTGAAGACAGTCATCAAAAAGTGGAGAAAATATGGGACAACAGTGATGTTGCAAAGAACTGAACGTCTCTCCAAAATTGATGAAAAGACAAGATGAAAACTGGTCAGGGAGGCTGCCAAGAAACCTACAGCAGCACTGAAGGAGCTGCAGGAATTTCTGGCAAGTACTGGTTGTGTAGTACATGTGACAAAAATCTCCCGTATTCTCCATATGTCTGGACCATGGGGTAGGGTTGCAAGACGGAAACCTTTTCTTACACTGAAAAACATCCAAGCCCGGCTAAAATTTGCAAAACAATACACCAAGTCTCTCAAAAGCATGTGGGAAAATGTGTTATGGTCTGATGAGACCAAGGTTGAACTTTTTAGCCACAATTCCAAAAGGTACATTTGTGGCAAAAACAACACTTCGCACCACCAAAAGAACACCATCCCCACGGTGAAGCATGGTGGTGGCAGTATCATGCTTTGGGGTTGCTTTTCTTCAGCTGGAACCTAGGGCTTTAGTCAAGGTGGAGGGAATTATGAACAGTTCCAAATACCAGTCACTTTTGGCCCAAAACTTTCAGGCATCTGCTAGAAAACTGAAGATGAAGAGGAATATCACCTTTCAACATGAAAATGACCCCAAGCATACATCCAAATCAACAAAACAATGGCTTCACCAGTAGAAAATTAAAGTTTTGGAATGGCCCAGCCAGAGCCCAGACCTAAATCCAATAGAAAATCTGTGGGGTGACCTGAAGAGGGCTGTGTACAAGAGATGCCCTCACAATCTGACAGATTTGTGGTGCTTTTACAAGTAAGATTGGGCAAATATTGCCATGTCAAGATGTGCCATGCTGATAGACTCCCACCCAAGAAGACTGAATGCTGTAATTAAATCAAAAGGTGCTTCAACAAAGTATTAGTTTAAGGGTATGGACACTTATGCAACCAGCTTATTGTACGTTTTTTATTTTTTATATTTTCCCCTAAGAAATCTGTTTTTCAATTGAATTGTGCAGGTTATAGGTCACATTAAAGGTGGGAAAAGTTTTGAAATGATTTATTGTGGTCTCATTTTTTATATCAAAAAACCTGGCATTTTAACAGGGGTGTATACACTTTTTATAGCCACTGTATGCTTTTCACACAGCTGTTTCATAGTGAGTTGTGCTGTCATACACCTAAAATATGCAAGATATTTTTACTTCTTGTTAAATGACATATTATGAAATGCTTTCCATATATTTTATGTACTGCTGTACTGAAGTGTATCTGACATACACAGTGTATTTTTTTGTTTGTACTATGCTTGGGGGGACTTTTTATTGAGTGCAAGTTTTTTTGTGTGCATTGTACTGTTTCACATTTTAAATTGTGTTTTCTTTGTACAGGATGTTGTATACAGTGCATATTATACACTATTTTTCATTTAAATTAATACTATTTCGACAGTCACACTCAGTGATTTGCATATTACTTCTGTTCTAAACTGTGATAGTTTATGTATGCAGCTGTTTCCGTAGTAACGTTCTGCAAAAAAAACTTTCATATTTAAAGTGAATATTTTTCCTATTGTTACACAGAGATTTTCTACACTTTGTTTTGTACTTAGTGCAGCACATCTGTGTAGTAAACTGTATTTTGCATACTGAGTAGTTTTATACTCCTTACTGTACATTGTTGTGCAATGTGTTACGTGCATGTAGAGTTTATACAGTCCAGGTGCCAGTAGGGAAGGGGGCATGGGTTTTACTTAAAATTGCTTCTGATACCTTTCTTTGATTATTGCTGTAGTATGATGTGTCATGTTTGTGATAGGTATTTTGTTTTGTTTGTAATTGTTTGTCTTTTGGCATTTCTCCGTATTATGGTACACTGTAGTTTTCTGTATGCTTTTTATACTTGTGAACTCTGGCACATTGAACTGTAAATGGTATGCACAGGGATTCTCTGTAGGCAACAGTACTCTGGTACTAGCTAACCTGATCATTAAAGTACTCAAAATAAAACAAGAATGAAGTTTAGAGTGAACTTTATTACATACAAAAATAAATAAAAAATGACAGCTCTTAACCTGGTTATCAAAGTGAAAATAAAGTGAATATACTTTGCTGCTTTTCTAGTAATGGAACCTTTGCAACTTACTTCATTTGTAGAACACATAAGCTGCTGTAGTGCTATATATCATACTGTGTGTTGTGGCATAATAACGGGTGATCTGATTTACTTTAGTGCAGTCTCCTGCTTGCTTCTAACAGTGTATACATAGCGTGATGCACACCATAATAAGTGGCATACACAAAACCATCTTTTGTGCATGCACAGGAAGTTTCCGCAGTCACACTGTAGCACACGCTGTTACTTCTTGTAATCCAATATATATTCCACTTTGCTTTAATCTGCCGAGAATACCTGGTGCTTTTCATTTTGGTGAGGCTTTTCACTTTGGTGCACATTTTGGCATTGATTTTCTAGAACAGATGTTCATTTGTTTAATATAAAATATCCATGCATATTGTTTGGTTTGTTTTTAAGAGGGCTCTTAAAAATACACCCATTAATAATATTCAGGTCACAGTTTTATACAGAAATGAAAGAACAATGTTAAGTTGTCAATCTCGCCTTCATTCTTGCTTGATGGGTTCGGAGCCGATCCTCGGCTCCGACTCGGCACTTGCTTTAGCTCGAGAACTCCTTTTACCAGCTCGAGGCAGCCCCATATCCCATGATGCAAGGCAGTAAGTACCCAGATCTCGTTTGCCGCTTCGCTTGGGAGGTCTTCTTTTTACCAGCTCCTGGTAAGTTTTTCACTTTTGTGAGTTTTAAGCCCCTTTTTATTAAAAAAACCTTGTTTTGATAGTTTTAAACTTATATTATTCCCTTTCTGACAGAAATCCCTGTCTCCTTTAATTTTTTGTTAGTGTATCTTAAAAACCCTTCCCATCCCCCCCTTGTTAGGGTGTGTGTATTGGTTTTGTAGAATACCTTTTGGTATTTATTTAAGTTAAATTTGACTGGTGTGTGTGTGTGTGTTTTTCGGCACCATGTCAAAGGAGAGGGTCTCAGGTTTTAAGAAGTGTGACTCGTGCTGTCAGAAGATGTCTCTGACAGACGGTCACACTTCTTGCCTGTATTGTCTGGGCCCTCTTCACCTGCAGGACTCCTGTGCTATTTGTCACTCCTTCAGCCAGAGAATCCTGCAGGAGAGACATAACAAACTGGTTCTTAGGGGCCTTCTTAAGCCGGAGGGCTCTCCGGCTAAGTCAGCTCCATCAAAACCAGCAAGAGTTTCCAAGGCCCAGGCTTCTGTTCCTAAGCCTGCGGCCTTGGCTCCGACTCGTACGGAGTCGAGATCGGCTCCGGCTGGAGCTGATTCTGGCTTTACGAAGCACTCGGCACCGATGGCTATCAGTGCCGAACCTATTTTGACCACTTCGATGTCGGCTCCGATCGGCTTCGACACCCATGTGGCACAGGCATCGGTGTCGGCTCCGATCGGCTCCGACACCGTTACTTTGGTGGCTGTATCGGCTCCGGCTGGAGCCGATACATCGAGACGTTCTGTCGGCTCCAAGAAGTCGGCACCGACAGGATCTGTAGTATCGGCTCCGATGGCTCATTCCAGGAAGAGGTCGAGGTCTCCTTCCTTGGAGCCGATACTTTCGGCTCGGCCGCCTCTTCTATCGGAACGGAGCCATCGGAGCCGATCTTCAAGGTCATCCAGGTTGTCAGATCATGACCTAGAGAGAGTGGTCAGTAGATTACTCAAGTCACAGGTACTGGCCCAAATGTTACACAGTCCGTCTCAGCAGATGACTGTAGGTCCACACCCCGTTACAGTTCCTCCTTCAACTCTACCCCAGAGTTTGGAGTTGGAGTCTTCGGGCATGGTTACTGCTACGGCTGGAGGACGGATACCCCCTTCTGTTCCTTCAGCCTCTACTCTTATCTCCTCTTCCTTAGAGGGATTCGGTGGTCGGGCTTCCATGGTCTCCTCCGAGGGGGTGAGTGGCATCGGACCCTTGTCCGAGCCCGCTCTTCCCCTTGGAGCCTCGGCCTTGGTGAGCTCGGCTCCGACATCTGCCTCGGAGACTTCCCTTTCGGTGGTCCCGGGAGTTCCTAGCTCTTCGGGGCGGGTTCTCTCGGACCTGCCTGGGAGGGGAGCATTCGAGGTAATGAAGAGTGTACTGGCCACTGGTATCAGTCAGCAGTCTGTTCCCGTAGCTCCTCCCTCTATAGTACCTGTTGACATCTCTGCCACTTCTCTTGCTACAGGACCCAGAGATCCTCCGCCTCAGGTTTCCCCATTGGGAATTTCCCCCTCTTCCGAGGATTCTCCTGATGTTTCGGGAGATCCTCCTAGGAAGAGGACTTGTAAGAGGAAGCATGTAGACTCCCGAGTCTGTCACTGGATACTGACTTTGATGAGTCAGAGGGATCCCTAGATCCCCCTCTGAGGATGTCTCCTTCTCAGACATCCTAGAACTTCTGAAACAGAGGAAACTGGCCCACCAACAATCCCTCTGAGGATGAGTCAGTATACCTAGAGGCGTTTGGATCTCGGCCCTCCACCTCCTGGGTGTCTCCGCCTTTCGACCCCCTTATGCAGGTTATTGCACGAAAGGCGTGGGCAGCTCCTGACTCTGTAGAGCCAGTCCCTAGGAGGCCTTCAAAATTCATCACTGCCCCGAGTGACAAACAATTCCTTACCAAGGGTGTCCCCGCTGATGCCATGGTGGTGGCTGCGCCACCAAAAGGAACTTGCAGATCCTTCCGTGCCCGTCCATCCTCCTAATAAGGACTCTAGGACCATGGATAGGTACGCAAGCGGATGTTTTCCTCAGCGACCTTTGCTATGCGTCGCTGAATTATCTTTGTCACTTCACCAGACTCCAGAGAGATATCCTGAAGGAGCTGGGAGAAGTAGTTCAGGATCCTACAGCTGCAGGGGCTCAAGAAAAGATTGCTTCGCAGCTAGGAACCCTCAATTCCATTGCTAACTCCTCCATGCGGCTAATATCTTATGCTGCGGATGGAGCAGTAGAGCCGCAGGCACAGGTGTGGCTCTTAGACGCCAAGCCTGGATGCGACTATGTGATTTTGCGGATCCCTTTAAGGCGTCCTTCACAAATTCTCCCTTTGATGGGTCAGCTTTGTTTGGCCCTCAGGTGAAGGAAACCTTGACCAGGTGTGAGCAGAACGGCAAGACTCTTTCTGCTGTTGGAGTCCGTTTTTCCACCCCTTCTAGGCCTTATCCCAAAGGACAGAAGGGTGGGAAGATGTGGTTCCGTAAATCCCAAGGAGTCACGCCGGATTCACGTGGTCAGTTTACCCCTAGAGGCAGAGGGGTAACAACAACAGACGCTCTAGAGGCAGAGGGGTCGAAGAACCAGGGAAACAGGGAGCCTCTCTCTGATAAGCCCTTTCAACATCCCTGAGGTGTTGCCCGGCTGTCCCTCCTTGGAGGCAGTCGGGGGAAGATTATCACTGTACCCAGAAGCCTGGCATTCCCTCACTCAAGACAGATGGGTACAGTCGATCATATCCAAGGGTTACATAATTCCTTCGAGGAAAGTCCCTTCCCTCAAGTTCCCTTCCAGATGTACCACCCGGTCTAAGGGAAATTGCAGAGTTAGAAATCGCAAAACTACTGCAAAAAGAGCCATTCAGCCAGTTACAATAGACCATTCAGAGCCGGAATCTACTCAAGGTTCTTTTTGGTCCCCAAAAGACGGGAGACTGGAGACCAATATTGGATCTCAGCAGACTCAACAAGTCTGTCAGGAAGACAAGATTCGAATGGTCACTCTTCAGTCAATTCTGCCCTTCTTACAGAAGGACAACTGGATGTGCTCAATAGATCTTCAGGATGCGTACTATCACATCAAAATTCACAGGCGCTCCAGGAGATTTCTCCGCTTCGGCTGGGGTCCAGTCACTTCCAGTTCAGAGCCCTGCCCTTTGGTCTCACTACAGCCCCAGAGTGTTCACCAAATGCATGGCAGTGGTCACGGCTCACCTGAGACGTCAAGGATTCCAGGTGTTTCCGTATCTCGACGACTGGCTCCTGTCAGCCACCACCAGGCATCAGCTTATACAAGCCAGGGATTACACAATAGACCTTTGTTCTCATTTAGGCATCTCAATCAACTTGAAAAGTCATCCTTATCGCCCTGCCAGTCTATTACCTTCATAGGCGCAAACTTAAACACTGTTCGGATGTCAGCTACCCTTACAGAACAAAGAGTTTCAGACATTCAGACTCATGTCAGGATCATTCTGGCCAGCAAGAAAGTACAGGCCAGAATGGTTCTGAAGGTATTAGGTCTCATGGCTGCGGCCATTACTCTTCTTCCCCTGGCTCGATTCTACATGCGCCTCCTTCAGTGGATGCTGTTCACACAGTGGTCATACCAGCAACTCCCAATGCGTCACCAGATTCTGGTGACACAGACATGCAAACAACATCTTGCTTGGTGGATCACATCGTCTCAGGTTCACCAAGGCAGGTGCTTTGTACCCCGTCCCGATGGGCACTGTCACCACGGACGCCCCCCTGATCGGGTGGGGGGCTCATTATCAGGGCAGGATGGTTCATGGGACGTGGCAACCGTTCGAGTACCATCTGCACATAAATGTCCTGGAGATGAGAGCAGTGCTTTTAACGTTGCAAGCCCTCAACGACTTTCTTCCCGTAGGGACAATTGCAGTCCACACAGACAACATGTCTGTAGTTTGGTATATCAACAAACAGGGCGGAACCAAGTCCTACCCCTTGTGTCGAGAAGCGCTCAGACTTTGGCAATGGGCGATCTCCTCTCATCGGTTTCTGGTAGCAACGCATATCCCTGGGAAAACCAACATTATAGCGGACAGATTGAGCAGAGCTATCCTCATGCCTCACGAGTGGTCTCTCAAGCAATCTATAGCGGAAGAGATTTTTCTGGAATGGGGTCGTCCATGTTGCGATCTTTTTGCTACTCCCCAAAACAGCAAATGCCCAGACTTCTTCAGCCTCTTCCCTCTATCAGGCCATCCCCAGAGACGCTCTGACCCAGGATTGGCCCCAGGGACTTCTTTATGCCTTCCCTCCATTTCCTCTGATCCCTCAGGTGATCCAGAAAGCTATCGTTTTGAGAGCCAAATTGATTCTCATTGCCCCTTACTGGCCTCGACAAGTTTGGTTCCCGTTCCTCCATCATCACCTTTTGGTGCAGCTGTGGCATCTGGACCCAGTGCCAGATCTACTGATTCACCAATCCGGTCAGCTGCACCGGTCAATCCCTTCTCTCAACCTCACAGCATGGTTGCTCCACTTCCTTCCTTAGCCAGGCTTCCTTTGATCTCTAACCCAGTTAGAGACATCATTGTAGCTTCACTAAAATCCTCTACCAGGAGGATTTACACAAGCAAATGGAAACGTTTCTCTTATTGGGCTAAGGCCCAAAATATTGATCCTTTTACTGCCCCTGTTCAGGCAGTTCTGGACTTCTTAGCAGAGATTTTTCATGCAGGCTCCTCTTCTTCCACAGTCAGAGTTCAATTGGCTGCTATTTCTAATTTTCATGTCGGAATAGCAGATCATAATATTATGTCCCATAGGCTCTGCAGGGCCTTCTTGAAAGGAATTTTCCTACTAAAGCCTCCAATCAGGAATCCTCCTCCTCAGTGGGATCTAAATTTAGTGCTGACATCCTTGATTCTTCCCCTTCGAGCCAGCTGTTTCTTGTTCCCTGAAATATCTTTCTTGGAAAACTTTATTCCTAGTGGCTATTACATCTGCCAGGAGGGTGTCTGAACTTCATGCTCTTCGGTTCGACCCCCTATTTGATTTTTCACAAAGACAGAGTATCTTTGAGAACCAATCCATCCTTTTACCTAAGGTCGCTTCAAAGAACAATCTGAATCAATCCATTGATCTCCTGTATTTTTCCTAACTATTCAGATAGAGCCGAACAAAAACTACATTATCTTGGCGTCCACCGTCAGCTTAGATATTATTTGGATAGAACAAAAAAATTTAGAAAATCTGATCAACTTTTTGTTTCCTATGCGGATAATAAAAAAGGCCTTCCTGTTTCTAAAGTGACTTTGTCCAGATGGCTTTCTTCGGTCATCACTGAAATTTATACGATCAGGGGAAAACAGCTGTGCTCAAAACCTAAAGCACATTCAACTAGGAGTTTAGCTACTTCTACAGCTTTTCAAACTAGACTGCCTTTGGACACTATTTGTGCAGCGGCCACTTGGGCTACTCCTCACACTTTTGTTTCCCATTACAAATTGGACTTGGCCTCCAGGGACAGAGCCAGTTTTGGCTCTACAGTCCTCAAGAGTTTGTTCCATTGAGCCACCCAGGATAGAGGTGCTAGGGACGCGGTCCCATCAAGCAAGAATGAAGGCGAGATTGACAACTTAACATTAAGAAGTTATGTACCTACCATAACGTTCCATGTTAGTTGTCTTCTCGCCTTCTTTCTTGCGACCCTCCCTCCTTCCCCCTGGCCTGGACAGACCTTGTATAAGAAACTATTATGCTAAAGACCATTCAGACCTGGTCCTTTTTCCATCTGTAAGTTTCTTCTTCCTTTGGGAAGTATTTTATGCTTGGTGTTATTGCCCTTTGTCAACAAACGAGATCTGGGTACTTACTGCCTTGCATCATGGGATATGGGGCTGCCTCGAGCTGGTAAAAGGAGTTCTCGAGCTAAAGCAAGTGCCGAGTCGGAGCCGAGGATCGGCTCCGAACCCATCAAGCAAGAAAGAAGGCGAGAGAAGACAACTAACATGGAACGTTATGGTAGGTACATAACTTCTTATTTTGCAAAATCACAGAAATGCAGTCTTCCAGGACATAAGGTACTTTTCCTATCCAGTACTTCTGGCTTTTCTGTATATCTTTAATAGGCTGTGTACCCTGCCATATCCAGCAGTATAAGATGGTAAGAGTACAAGTCATGACGCAGTTGGCCATCAATAGTAATAATCAGTCTGTTTACATGGATACATCAGTAGATGTAAAATGGAAGATCAGACACAGATAACAGAAGAAGATTATGGACTGAAATGGTGTAGACCCTTATTCAAACAAATCGACCGTATGCTGGAATAACAAAAGGAAGTTTAATCTGGAAACACTTTTGATACCAGACTTTCAATTTAATACATGCACATGGGTGAACACCTATACTAGAGCCCAAAAAATGTGCTCTTATAAGTAACTTACTCTGGTATAAGCCTGACCCAGTTCCAAAAGTCTTGCTGTCTGTGTAAATGACTTACTTCAGTATAAGCTCTAGGGACCAAGTTCCAGAAAACTTGCTGTCTGTGCAAGTGGCTTACTCCAGTGTATAGATAGGCTTTACACTGGAGTAAGTCACTTACACCGAGAGCAATTCTTTTGGAATTGGACCCTTTATGCTGAAACTAGGTGTAGAAACTAGGTGTACATTTACAGCTTCAGAGTGACATCATAATACTGCCATATGTTTGCATATTTAGACACTGCATGTGTGAAAACATGGCTTCTCTATCCATGATCAATATCCAGACTGAAGGTTAGTCCATTCTCTGTGGATGAAAGGAATAAGTGGAAAACAAACTAAGAGAAGGGATGAACAGAACAGTGTAGTTTATTTGAGAGGAACCAGGCACTCTCAAAACTCAGGCAGATGCTAGGGACCAAGAATCAGACGATTTCTGGAAATATGGGCAGTCTGGTGCAAGCTAGAATGAGAGAATCACAAGAGAATCAATGTGATTCTAATCTTTACTGGAGGTCTAAAAAAGTCAATGCAATGGGAATATACTCTTGTTCAGACAACACATTGATCTAAGGCAGGACTTCAGTGCAGGAAGAAAAGGAACAAACAGTTGGGTCTGGAACCTGGGTAAGGCTGTCAGATAGACTATCCCACGGATTGGGTTGGCCAGCCTTAAGGTCGCTGTGGCTGGTATATTCTGCTGAACTGCCCTGTGTTAGAGTTGTGGCTACTATGTCATGTAGTAAGGTGTAGTAAGGCAGCTGAATGTGTTAAACTGCCTGTAGGAGGGTCCTTGGCAGCTGATTCATGGAAGGTTAGGCTGGGGCCTAGAGCCTAGCTTTTAAGGGAGCCTACATGAAAAAGTCCACAAGAATCTAAAGGGTAGCAGTTAAATGCTACTCTGCAGTAATGTGCTGCAGGGAATCCTTTTGAGAGGCATGAAGAGGGGTTCATCAGGAGATTATATGTTAGAGACAGCCTAATTTGGGTAAGACGTTACCAGTAGTGTGAAATGGAAGGCACTTGTATATCTTTCCACCATTCCCCTCAATTTCATACTAGTTAACATGGTTCAGGGAAGAGAGACCAATGCATATTCTCATTATTTACCAAATATGTTACATTTGTAAAACACTGATGTGTTTGAACCATTTACAGGTTCATTCCTCCATGGTAGTTGAGAATTGATTGTTTTCATGTGCTCTGATCCCTCAGATGACCATATCTAGATGTGAAGTGATCCAGACAGTTGGAAGGCACAGCCATCTGTACCTCAGGGCCTGGTTGTTTCAGAAGAGATATTAATCCCACTGCATCTCAGCCCACCATCATGGCTACAGTATGAATCACAGCATTTGAGAGCTATGCTGCGGGCAGACATCTGACCATCTATTCCAGTTTCTAGTTTCTTCAGATATCCCCACATACAGCCAACCTCTCCCATACCATAGCTAAAAGGAAGAGGTATCTGAACCACCTGTATTTGTTGTTTTTTTTTTCTGAGAATTCAGAAGTTAGTCAACTAGTACCATCCAGTGACCACCAGAGGCACAACAAGGTCTTCTTTACACCATTTTGGGATTTACTTTTTGTTTTCTAATCATAGTAGTGTGATTCTTCTTCTTTTGGCTTTTAGGGGTCGCCACAGCGGATCACCTGTCCACTCATGATTGGCAGTGGAATTTTATGGTGTCAAGTTGCCAGCCCGGCACCCAACCTTCCACAGAAGGCGCACACACGTGCACTCATGCCTAGGGCCAATTTAGAGTGTCCAATCCACCTATAGCATGTCTTTGGGATTTGGGAGGAAACCGGAGCACCCGGAGGAAACCCACGCAACCACAAGGAGGACATGTAGACTCAGCACAGAAGGCATCCCAGCCGAGGATTGACCCGGAGAACCTCATAGTAGTGTGATTAAGTTGCTAATTTATCTGATAGATCTGTGATTTGGAGATTCTTCTTGGTAAAGGTCACTAATAAGTGATGTTAAGTTGTCAATCTCACCTTCATTCTTGCTGGATGGGTTCGGAGCCGATCCTCGGCTCTGACTCGGCACTTGCTTTAGCTTGAGAACTCCTTTTACCAGCTCGAGGCAACCCTATATCCCATGATGCAAGGCGGAACTACCTCAGATCTCGTTTGCCGCTTAGCGAAAGAGGTCTCCTTTGCCAGCTGAGGTAAGTTGTTTTTTGTCAAAAACAAGCTTAGTTAGGGATTTATTTCCCCTTTTTTCCCCTTTCATAGTGTGTAGTGTGTCTACAACCCACCCTATTCCCTTATAGTCAAAAAGTTTTAAATTCTGTTTATAATTGTAAAACAGTTAAGTTAGGCCTAGACCCCATTGGTTAATCCCTTCCTGTGTGTCTGTGTGTTTGGGGATTAATTGTGTGTTTGTTGGGGTGTGTGTGACTTTCTTCCTTAGAACTATGTCAAAGGAAGGCAAGGTCTCAGGCTTCAAGAAGTGTGACTCGTGCTGTCAGAAAATGTCTCTGACAGACGGTCACACTTCTTGTGTTTACTGCCTGGGGCCTTTGCACCTGCAGGACTCCTGTGCTTTGTGTCACTCTTTTAGCCAGAGAGTCCTGCAGGAAAGGAGGAATAAATTGATCCTCCGTGGCTTACTTAAGCCAGAAGGTTCTCCCTCTAAAACAGGGTCTAGTAAACCTTCTAAGCCACCGAAGGTTCAGGCTACAGTATCCAAGCCTCCTCCGGTGGCTCCGGCTCCGTCGGAGCCGAGATCGGCTCCGGCTGGAACCGATCTATCTGCTTCCAAGGTAGTGGGTTCGGCACCGATTGGTTCCGACACCCGGTCTACTGTGGCCTTGTCGGCTCCGGCTGGAGCCGACACCTTATCCAGCATCGGAGCCGAGAAACCTTCGGCTCCATCTGGAATTCAGGGGACTTCGGCTCCGATGACTTCGTCCCGAAAGAGATCTCAGTCCCCTTCGTTGCAGAGTATCCACTCGGCTCCGGGGTCTCCTCTTTTGTCGGAGCGGAGCCATCGGAGCCGATCTTTGAGATCTTCCAGGCTGTCTGACCACGACTTAGAGAGGGTGGTAAGCAGGCTGTTAAAGTCGCAGGCACTGGCCCAAACGCTCCATAGCCCGTCTCAGCAGACTTCGGCTATTGTTTCACCCATTGAACTTCCTCCTCCGACTCCCCACCAGAGTTCGGAGCCGGAGCTTCTCGGGACAGCAACTGTTTCGGCGCCGGAGCCGATACATCCTTCGGCTCTGTCGTCCTCGGCTCCGATCTCCTCCTTGAGACCTTCCTTGGAGGGATCCGGTCGTCGAGTTTCCCTTGTCGGCTCCGAGGGGGCTAGTGGCATCGGACCCTTGTCCGACCCCGCTCTCCCTCTCGGGGCTTCGGCTTTGGTAAGCTCGGCACCGACATCGGCCTCGGAGCCTTCCCTCAGTGGAGCCGGGAATTCCTGTATCCTCGGATCGGGGATATTCCGGTCTCCCGGGGAGGGGAGCCTTTGAGGTGATGAGGAGTGTCCTGGCTCCAGAGCCAGGTCAACGGTCCATCCCTCTAGCTCCTCCCTCTTCGGTGCCTGTAGACACATCTTGCCAGCCTCTTGCTCTCAGGCCCAGGGATCCATCGCCCCAGGTTTCCCCATTGGGAATTTCCTCCTCTTCCGAAGTTTCTCCTGATCCTGCAGGTGAACCCCCTCGGAAGAGGACGTGTAAGAGGAAACACACAGACTCCCGAGTCTACTACATCTGATACCGACTTAGATGAGTCGGAGGGTTCCCCACGATCCCCCTCTGAGGATGTCTCCTTTTCAGACATCCTTGAGCTCCTCAAACAGAGGGGGAATTGGCCATCCATTGATCCCTCCGAGGATGAGTCGGTATACCTGGAGGCTTTTGGATCCCGACCCTCCACCTCCTGGGTGTCTCCGCCTTTCGACCCTCTTATGCAGGTAGTGGCTCGGAAGGCGTGGGCAGCTCCAGATTCTGTGGAACCTGTCCCCAGGAGACCATCCAAGTTTATTACGGCCCCTACGGACAAACAGTTTCTTTCCAAGGGCGTCTCTGTGGATGCTATGGTGGTGGCGGCCACTAAGAAGGAACTGGCGGATCCTTCAGTACCTGTCCATCCTCCTAACAAGGATTCTAGGACCATGGACAGGTATGGAAAGCGGATGTTTTCTTCAGCGACCTTTGCCATGCTTTCGCTGAACTACCTTTGTCACTTCACCAGGCTTCAAAGAGATATTCTCAAGGAACTGGGTGAAGTGGTCCAGGATCCTTCTGCTGCTGGGGCTCAAGAAAAGATTGCCTCACAGCTAGCAATCCTGAATTCCTTATCCATCTCCTCCATGCGGCTCATATCCTATGCGGCCGATGGAGCGAGCAGGGCCGCAGGCACAGGAGTGGCTCTTAGACGCCAAGCCTGGATGCGGCTTTGTAATTTTGCGGACCCCTTTAAGGCGTCCTTCACCAATACTCCCTTTGATGGTTCGGCTTTGTTGGGACCTCAGGTGAAGGATACCTTGACCAGGTGTGAGCAGGACGGTAAAACTCTTTCTGCCGTTGGAGTCCATTTTTCCACCCCTTCTAGACCATATCCCAAGGGTCAGAAGGGAGGGAAGATGTGGTTCCATAAAGCCCAAGGAGCTACACCGGACACACGTGGTCAGTTTACCCCCAGAGGCAAAGGGGTAACAATAATAGACGCCCTAGAGGCAGGGGGGGGTCCTCAGAACCAGGGCAACAGGGAGTCTCTTCCTGAGAAGCCCTTTCAGCACCCCTGAGGTGTTGCCCGACTGTCCACCCTTGGAGGCAGTCGGGGGAAGGATTTCGCTGTACCCAGTAGCCTGGCATTCCCTCTCACAAGATATGTGGGTACAGTCGATCATATCCGAGGGTTACAAAATCCCCTTCGAAAGGTATCCCGTACCTCAACAATCCCTTCCAGACATCTCACCCGGTCAAAGGGATTTGGCAGAACAGGAGGTTTCAAAGCTCCTAGGAAAAAGAGCCGTCCAGACTATTCCGGCAGACCAAGTAGGATCCGGCATCTACTCGAGATTCTTTTTGGTCCCCAAAAGGACGGGAGATTGGAGACCAATATTAGACCTGAGCAATCTAAACAGATTTGTCAAGAAGGCAAGATTCTGGATGGTCACGCTTCAGTCCATTCTGCCCTTTCTGGGCAAGGACAACTGGATGTGCTCTATAGACCTTCAGGACGCGTACTATCACATAAAGATTCACAGGCGCTCCAGAAGGTTTCTCTGCTTTCGGCTAGGGACCAGTCATTACCAATTCAGAGCCCTGCCCTTTGGCCTCACTTCAGCCCCCAGAGTGTTTACCAAATGCATGGCAGTGGTCACAGCTCATCTGAGACGTCAAGGATTCCAGGTGTTTCCTTATTTGGACGACTGGCTCCTCTCCGCCACCACCAGAGGTCAGCTTCTTCAGACCAGAGACTACACTCTGCAGCTTTGCAGGAGTTTGGGAATTTCAGTAAATTTCGAAAAATCTTCTCTGCGGCCTTGCCAATCTATCACCTTTATAGGCGCAGAATTAAACACCGTCAAGATGTTAGCCAGACTAACAGATCAAAGAATTCTGGACATCCAAAAATTCGTTCAGATTCTATTGCAGAGCAGCAAGGTCAAAGCCAGATTGATACTGAAGGTTCTAGGTCTTATGGCTGCGGCCATTGTTCTTCTACCACTGGCTCGCTTCCACATGCATCTTCTGCAGTGGATGTTATTCACTCAGTGGTCGTACCACAGTCTTCCGATGAGGCACGAAATCTTAGTCACTCAGTCGTGCAGAACTCATCTGAACTGGTGGATATCTTCCCCTCTTCTTCATCAGGGCCGACCCTTTGTTCCCCCTCCTCCAGTTGCCACAGTCACTACGGATGCCTCTCTGATCGGGTGGGGGGGGCATTATCAGGGCAGGATGGTCCACGGGACGTGGCAACCCATAGAATACCATCTGCACATCAATGTCCTGGAGATGAGAGCAGTGCTTTTAATGTTGCAAGCCCTCAATGACTTTCTTCCCACGGGGACTATTGCAGTACAAACGGACAACATGTCCGTGGTCTGGTACATCAACAAGCAGGGCGGGACCAGGTCCTATCCGTTGTGTCGAGAAGCTCTCAGACTTTGGCAATGGGCAATCTCCTCTCATCGGTTTCTGATAGCAACGCACATCCCCGGCAGGTCCAACCTCTTGGCGGACAGGCTGAGCAGATCCATTCTGATGCCTCACGAGTGGTCTCTCAATCAATCTGTAGTGGATCAGATTTTTCTGAAGTGGGGCACTCCTTGTTGCGATCTTTTTGCTACACCTCAAAACAACAAGTGCCCCGATTTTTTCACCCTCTTTCCCCTTCCAGGCCAACCCCTGAGAGACTCTCTAACCCAGGATTGGCCCCGGGGACTTCTGTACGCTTTTCCTCCTTTTCCCTTGATTCCACAAGTCATTCAGAAAGCCACCGTTTTGAGGGCCAAGTTGATTCTCATTGCCCCTTATTGGCCTTGACAAATTTGGTTTCCGTCTCTGCATCATCATCTCCTGGTGCAGCCCTGGCATCTGGACCCAGTTCCGGATCTCTTGATCCACCAGTCGGGTCAGCAGCACTGGGCCATTCATTCTCTCAACCTCACTGCTTGGTTGCTCCACTTCCTTCCCTAGCCAGGCTTCCGATGATCTCTGACTCAGTCAGAGACATCTTAGTGTCTTCTTTAAAGTCGTCCACTAGAACTGTTTATGCTAGCAAGTGGCGACGTTTTTCTATTTGGGCAAATTCCAAGAATATTGATCCCTTTACTGCTCCTGTACATTCTGTTTTAGATTTCCTGGCTGAAGTTTTTCATTCAGGATCTTCTTCATCTACAGTTAAAGTTCAACTGGCTGCTATTTCCAAGTATCATGTTGGCTTGCATGATAATAACATTATGTCTCATAGATTATGCAAGGCCTTTCTGAGAGGAGTTTTTCTCCTAAAGCCGCCGATAAAGCATCCTCCTCCGCAGTGGGATCTAAATTTAATGTTGGCATCCTTGATGCTACCTCCCTTCGAACTGTCTGCTTCATGTTCTTTGAAGTTATTGACCTGGAAAACTATATTCTTACTGGCTGTCACTTCAGCAAGAAGGGTTTCCGAGATTCAAGCTCTCTGCATTTGTTCCCCTTACTTGGTTTTTCATAAGGACAGGGTATCCTTAAGAACGAACCCGTCTTTTCTCCCCAAAGTTGTGTCTCAAACCAATATTAACCAATCTATAGATCTACCAGTCTTTTTCCCAAACTTTTCTAACAGAGCTGAACAAAAGCTTCATTTTTTGGATGTCCATCGTCAGCTCAGGTACTATTTGCATAGAACTAAACAATTCAGGAAATCGGACCAATTATTTGTCTCCTATGCAGAAAACAGGATAGGTCTTCCAGTTTCTAAAGTGACCTTATCCAGATGGTTGACTTCCACCATTTCCTATGTGTACTCTCTCAGAGGCAAGCAGCTACCTTCTAAACCAAAAGCACACTCAACCAGGAGTCTATCCACTTCTGCAGCCGTTCAGGATAGACTACCCATTGATACCATTTGTGCAGCAGCTACTTGGGCCACGCCTCATACCTTTGTCTCTCATTACAAGTTAGACTTGGCCTCCAGAGACAGGGCCAGTTTTGGTTCCACAGTTCTCAAGAGTCTGTTCCATTGAGCCACCCGGGATACAGGTGCTAGGGACACGGTCCCATCCAGCAAGAATGAAGGCGAGATTGACAACTTAACATTTAGAAGTTATGTACCTACCATAACGTTCCATGTTAGTTGTCTTCTCTTGCCTTCTTTCTTGCGTCCCTCCCTCCTTCCCCCTGGCCTGGACAGATCTTGAAGAGTTCCTATCAGGTTATTTCCTCCTGAGCCTTCATATGAGGACTCTTATTATGAACTTGGTTTTCCTAATGTTGTTAGGTTAGTCCTTAGCAGGGTAGGTTAGCTACCAAACGAGATCTGAGGTAGTTCCGCCTTGCATCAAGGGATATAGGGTTGACTCGAGCTGGTAAAAGGAGTTCTCAAGCTAAAGCAAGTGCCGAGTCGGAGCCGAGGATCGGCTCCGAACCCATCCAGCAAGAAAGAAGGCGAGAGAAGACAACTAACATGGAACGTTATGGTAGGTACATAACTTCTAATTCTTGTGGCTGAAAGATACTACAAAAGGATTTCCATCTTTAGCATTTGTTCTACACTGGGCCTTCACATAAGGTGTCCCAGTATAAGCTCTTTGCTATTTTCAGTAGAAGCTTTTTTTGCAACAAGCATGAACTTTGAATGTCTTTCTTGAACACCAAAAATTGTCTTTCAGTTTGGCAAGGGGGTGGCCATCCCTGAGTCAGACAGAGAGAGTTACCTAGCTTAAGTAGGCATGGATTTTAAACATCCTAAGATGATGGATGAAAAGCTAATAGCAAGAGCTTCTGCAAACAGAGATGTGAGTTCTTCACAAACCAGTAACAGCTCAGTATAAAAATCCCAGACCATCAGCTGTAAAATAAAAGAATCACAAGTACAGAAACTGCAGTACTATGTAGAGTAGTCTCTTAGAACATTGTAAAAAACATATAAATCCATTTTTTGTATGGGACTACAACCTGCCAATCTTATCTAATACTATTAAATTACACCTGACTTCTGTGGTGACCTCAATAGCAGATGCCACCATCACCAGTTAACTAGGTAAGTAGATAATCAGGCATTTCTTCCTGCAGATCACATACTCCTTAATTACTAACTGTAGAGAAAGCATAAACACCTCTTTCAATGAAAAGTCTATAATGATCCACTGGTATAGTTAAAATCAACATTTTGTTTGCATTGTCAGTAAAATGAAACAGTATTTTCCAAACAGTACAGCAAAAACAATGTCACCAATCAAATAACCTGCTTCCAGAAAAATGAATTAGATTAGTCACAGCTGCAAATCAGTGTTCCGGCCAGTTATGTACAGTAGTCATGTAGTCCTGAGGGATGTGATCTTTTTAGCCAGTGAAGTGAACAGTCATCTATATCTCTTCATCAGTCCATCAGTTACTTCCATGAGAGAGCTAAGCAAATAATAAGCACCACTTTATTGCCTTTCAACAATACATATGCCACGCTTGCTAGACGTATTTTAGCTAATTCATCTGACCAGGGTTTTTCCATATTTAATGATGGCCACTGAAAAAGACTAAGACAAATGTTCCTGGGACCTTTTATAAGTGTCTATTTTGTCTAGGAGAAGATAATATCAAGCACTACAATCCTTGTAAAACTTTTAACTTAAGAACATTTTATAAAGATGAGACAGAAACTTTAACAACTCTGTGGAAACAGTGTGGCGTTGACTTATTCCTGAGTTCATCTCCTTTTGCTTTAGTAGGAAAATCTTCTTTTAAAGTTGTACCCCCTCCCTTTTTTTTCCCTTCATCCACAGAAAAGGGAAGTAAAATGCATGAACTCTCAAAGTGCAAGAAAAATCATAGGAAGATGAAAAAATATTGGGAAATAGTTTTGTAGAATGTCAGTGATGCCAAATCAGGACAGATAACCAATATCCTTGCTACTCTTAGGGTTGTTTTGAATATAGTACATCCCCTCCAAGCACAGGAGGTTGTGTGACTGTCTCCCACTAGTGCTTCTGATGAAACTTTTTCTTTTTTTCAGAGACATTTGATGCAGAGTTTGTTGCTGAATAGGCTGTACTAACAATGGCAGTTTCAACTGTGTTAACTCCCGAACAGGCACCTGATTCAAAAATTTGTTTAAAAGTCCATGCTGCAGAAAGGCACAAGTTCTCAGACTTCTCCAGTATGTATTTGGCGAGATGCTACAGGCCTTGATGTGCAAGCTTGTCTAATTCCTACTAGCTGTTCAAGGCCAAAATTTTAGGACCAACCAGTAAACAGTCATGAATCTATAGGACATTTAAAGACTGCCCAATATTTAGAAAAGGAAAGAAATAAATGAACATTCAAGACTCAGATATTGTATGAGTGGATGCCATTATGGGTGCCTGAGGGAGTGCCAGATATTTGTAACTGTTGAAAAGTTGCAGAAATTTACTTTGCTGTTCTTCCAGTGTTCTACACATGCACTTTGTCTTGCTCCAGGCCTGTCTACCTTTGAATGTGGGAAGATGGGAATGAAAAGTGCCCTCTCTCCCCAGCCAGTTCATTTAAAATCAGTTACAACAAGAAGCGCAAGATTCTTTTCCCCCTTCAGGTTATGCTGTGGGTGACAAAGGTATCTTCTCTTTTGTCTACCACAAGGAAGATGTCACATTTAATAACACCCTCTCTCTTATGATGGAACATTTCAAATGGGGGGGATTAGGGATTTGTCCTTACTAAGAAAAGTTACATTGAGGTGCTGAGCATTGAATATCCGAGGCCCTTAGCCATTTCCACAGTAACTGAGGGTTTAGAGGAGTTGTTTTTAATTATGCATCCCTGGAATGAGACTGACAGCCCCCCCCCCCCAAAAAAAAAAATAAATAACATGTCTTACCACGCTCAGGAGCAGCAGCATCAGACCCAGCTGTGATTCCATGAAACACAGTTGTATGCCTTAATAAATTACCACTGGACAGGAAGATCAAAATACTGGACAGCTTTGTTAAGAAAATATACACATCAGTTAGTTTGAAAAATATGGCTATCAGCAGAAAGATGTGGTCTGGAAATTTCTGATTCTTTCTTGAAAGAAAACAAATGCTAAACTATTTTTTGAGTGTGAACAAGGTTCATGAATGTGATAAAGGCTTAAGCTGATGTTGTCATTTTTATTCAGTCCTTAGCTAAAGGTGTGACAGCCCTTCACTGGACAAGTAATCAAGGAGCATAAATTCTCACCGCTGGCAGCAGTGGGGGACATTTACTGGGTGGATAACAGGCACACACACACTCTTGCCAGATGCAGCTGTCTGTATCAAGTGCAATTTCCCCTAAGAGCACACAGAGACCACAGTCCATCCAGGACTGGTTTCTCCCTCTTTCTCCAGATCCCCAATAAGACTTCCCACTGCCACAGCTATAGAGCACCCTTTCTGTCCAGCCAGTGCCTGCCCACATAGATAATACACACACTCCTTGAGATTTGATTTACACACACATATACACACACACGCGCACTCACACACACACACACACACACACACACACACACACCTGGGAGAGGCTGGCATAGGTTTACTAGCTATGCCCCCTTCTGCCCAGACTATAATGTGGTTTCCACTGCCAGCAGCCACTCCTTATCAGCTACTTTAAGGCCCTTAACAAAGGGTGTCCAGTCTTACTGTGTAATATTAATACTAATACAAATGGTAGTTTGACCAAGAGCAATGCTATTAGGAGTGGCCCACACAATGTCACCAAAGAAATATGCAAGTACTCTCACAACTTAAATATCTCTACACAGATCAGCCACAATGTAAGGTTTAAATAGATTTAATAATTAATAATAAAAGAACAATACTAAATATAAATTCACAGTGACATCAGAGTTCAAAACCACAGGAAATATTTAAAATAACATTGCAGTACAGGCTCACACACACAAAGAAAAATACCTAAACTAAGCTTTACTATATTCCTGACTTTATCTGAGAGAGTTATACTGCTCCCTAGAAAATTATTTCATTAGAGCAATGCAGATGTGTGGTGAATAAGCCTTCTTCTTGTTGTGAGGTCCAAGACATAAGGCAGAATGTTCTGTCTCAGTAAGAGACTTCTCAAATTAATGTCTAAAATATTACTGCTGGGATAGCTTGCAGAATTACATCATTTCTGGTCATCTGACTTTTAGTTCCCAGGCCAAAACTCCCATTACTAGAAGCTGGCAACACTTAGCATCTACTTGTAAAAGTATACAAACAAGGGCTTTTCCTCAGATCTTTGGCAGATGCTGCAATTCATAAAATAATTACATTCCTTCACGCTTTCAAGACTAGTAATTAGTTCACTACAAAGACAACACAGAAAGCCTCCTAGCTCAGACCCTATGTCTCTAGCTGCATTGAAAACTTGAGAATTAGCCTCTTTATTGGATCCTATAAAGTAAATTTAATTTCAGATATTTTCTAAAGTTTACTAGACTGAGGTTAACTCCTGTATCCCAGTTTCCACTGTTAAAATATATACATTTAAACAGTTCCAATAGTGTATGGACATTTCTGTTCTCTTCCAGTAGGGCACACTGTGGATGCATTTTAAACACAACCCTTTTACAAATACCTTTTCAACACAAGCATCTGTACAGAGCAGTTTGATATACATGTTACATACATTTCTAATACATTTGTAACACAAGCATCTTGTATACATCATTTTGATATTCACTAAAGACATATTATTTACAATATTCCAGCTAGCTGTGCCGGCAGTATCTCCTTCCGTCACACGTCTCCCCCCTCAAAGACTCAGGCTAGTTATTCAAGTGACCCTGTCTGAGAATACATTACCCCATTCTCTGTCTTGAGATTCCAGCTGCCTTTGCATTGCTGACCCCATTACAGTGTTGCACTGTCCTATCATATGCCTGCCACCCTAGGCTCCAATGTAGTAACTTGGTATTTTGATTGCTGGCTCCCTGTAGCCATAGATCCCCCAAAGACTACTCCAGACTCCTGCTGCAGATACTTAGCAGCAGGGCCTCTCTATCTTGGTAAGGTTTTATCATGCTAACATGGTACAGTTTCTACAGGACGCAGGGGCACAAACTGTACCATGTATCATGCTAACATGGTACAGTTTGTGCCCCTGCATTCTGCCTAGCAGTTCTAACATGTAGTTAACATCACTGACCTTCTTTACCACTTTGAAGGGTCCCTCCCAAGCTGCCTGCAGCTTGTTGTGTCTGACATGAATGAGAACCATAACCTGCTGCCCCACAGCATACTCTCTAGCTCGAGTATTCCTGTCATACCAGATTTTTTACCTGCTGTTGGGCTTCTATCAGGTTCTCCTGGGCCAAGCTCATGTTCCCTGAGCCTTGTCTTAAGGTTTAGGACATATGCCACAACAGACTTCTTATGGGATTCACACTCACCTCCCACTCTTCATGAATCAGATCTAGATGCCCCCTCACCCTTTACCCATACAGCAACTCAAAGTGTGAAAAACCTGTGGATTCCTAGGGTATCTGTCTGTAAGCAAACAACAGATGGGGCAAATATTTGTCCCACTCCCTCTTAAACTGGGCTGCAAATGCCCACAGCATGGTCATTAGCGCAAAGTTTAACCTCTCCACAAGAGCATTAGTCTGGGGATGGTAGGGAGTGCTCATTAGGTGCTTCGCTCCCTAGTGCTTCCACAAACAAACCAGCAGGTCTGACATGAAATTGGCACCTCTATCAGTCAATATTTATTTTATAAGACCTCCCTTGCTGAAAATCTCTGACAAAGCATTTTGCCACCTTTTCTGCCTCAATGGAGGACAGAGCCACCACCTCAGGGCATCTGGGAGCATAATCTACTACCACTCGGATATATTTCTTCCCTGTGGAACATGTAGAACTCAGAGGCCCCACAGTATCCATAGCTACCCTCTGAAATGACTTCTCAGTCACAGGCAGTGGCATCAAAGGAGCTTTCACCTTGTCTTCTGCCTTGCCTACTTTTTGAAACTGCTCACAGGTCCTGCAGTAGCCTGTTACATCCCTGGAAATCCCAGGCCAGTAAAAGTTCTGTATAATATATCTCTTTGTACCCTTTATGCCCATATGACCTGCAAAGGGAATATCATGGGCTATGTCTAGAAGTGTTAGATGGTAGGCTCTGGGTAGTACCAACTGCTGTGTTGCCTTACCTTCTAGCCCTCCCTCAGGGGGCACTCTCTATACAGTAACCCTTTGTATCAGTATACAGATTCCCCTTTTCCGTCAAACTCAGGCTCCTCCCTGGCTACCTCCCACAGGTCTTGTAATGTATAGTCTGACAGCTGAACCTGTCTCAACTATGTCTTTGTTACCCTTCCCAGCTCCCCTTCCACAGGAATCTTGGTATCCTCTGACAGCGCTGCTTCACTGTCAGCCTGGGTAATGCTACTCACCTCTGCCCTTGCAGTCACTCTGTCCAAGGGAACATCAGTACCCACAAACAGCTGTGGCTCACCTTCAGTCTCACTGCTACAGGGTAGCTCCCTTCCTGAAGTAGCCATCTCACCAGTCCTGGCTTCAAGTGTGTGGTCTGTCTTGGCCCCCCCCCCAGGCTACCAGACCCACATGCCTGTTTCCAAGCCTGGCCGTGTGTAACTGCATGCACACAAGGTACTGCATTATCAAAATCATTCCCTATCAGGACAACTGCAGGGATATCCTCAAACACACCTACTTGCTTGCTTCCTTTTCCAGCCTCCCAGTCACAGTGAACCCTAGGCAAAGGTATTTGGAATGGGGTCCCTCCTAAAGCTCTGACTGGAGTAGACTGCCCAAGCAAGTAATGCTCCTCTTTAAACATTGCAGGCTTCACAGTGGTTAGGTCAGAGGCTGTTTCTCTCTTAGCAGTGGCCTGTTTCCCATCTATTAAGATAGGATATAACCTCTTGTGGTAGTTGTTTATCCTTGTTGTTTCCAGACAACTTACTGCTGCCATTCTGTCATTCCCGTTTTCTGGCTTCCTATCTTTTGTTCCCCACATTGCCGCCTTGGACATCTATATGCTACATGACCCCGTTGGTTGCATTTAAAACATGTAACCTTGGTCCTGGCCATATGTCTGAACTAGTGGCTTCTCCTGTTACTGGCGGACCCTGTTAGGGTGGTTTAGGCTACCCACCACGGGTTCCCTTAGACCCATGTACAGCACTGGGTATCCTTTTCCTGTGCAGTGGTGCCCTGCTTGCTAGGTATAGGTCTCCTTTTTTCCACAACTCATCTGCGGTGTTGCATTTGTTGTCTGTGAACTAGATTCTTATGTCCTTAGGCAAAGTGCAAAGGGCTTGTTCTCTCACCAAAAGGACTGCCAGCTCTTCAAAAATGGTGACCTGACACCCACTTATGAAAATAAGGTCTTAACTCAGCAATATATTCACATACTTTCATCTGCCTTATGCCTATGCTCACTAAACTTTTTTCTATAAGCTTCAGATGTTGACTTAAAACACATTCTAATAAACAATTTTAACTGTTTTATAACTTTAAGCAATCAGTATCAGATAATTTAGAAATAGCCGTTACAGCTTTACCATGGAGTAAAGGGGTCAGGAACCATACCCAGAGCCCTTGGTCAACATTATATTGTTTACATACCCTTTCAAACATGTGAATACAACTATCAAAATTATCACCCTGTGTAAATTGTGGAAGAAATGTACTGACATTTATTGCTTCTGGAGTTCAGTTTTTCCCTTCCCCATTACATCCATGACCATGGCAAAGAGTCAGCATCTCCTTTTCATGTTACCTCTGCCTCTCATTTTCTTCAGCTTCCAGACATCTCAGTCTCTCTGCTGCTTCTAATTCCATTTGTTTCTCCTACCACAGTCTCTCTGCTGGTTCTAGTTCCAATCATTTGGCCTCCAGTTCAAGTCTCTTTAACTCCATATGGATTTTTAAGTCCTGTGAGGCAAAGTTGAACTTTCCCTTTTCTGAGAGTTGTACATCCCCAAGCCCAGTCTGGTTGTCCTCCTGGTTTCTGGTCTGTGATGCAGCTGTGGCACATCTCAGCCAACTGGCTCCTTGTCAGCTTGCCATAATCCTCTGCTGACATCCTTGCCTGCTCTCCCTGACTAACCAAACTAACAAAAAATAAATAAATAAATAAGTAAAACTGTTGTGATATGAAACTCTGAATGTTCGCTGTGTGGCTGCTTGAGAGTACAGATACTTTCTTTAGTGACCACTGTTTACAGGCTACAGGAGTTCATTATCCACACCACTGAATCCCAATATGTGATGTGATGTGATGTGATCCCACCACTGCCGCCAAATGTGACAACCCTCCACCGGACCATTAATCAAGGAGCCTCAATCTTCACCACCTGGACCAATGGGGGACGTTCACTGGGAGAATAACAGGTACACACACACTATTTCCATATACAGCTGTCTGCATCAAGTGCAATTTCCCCTAAGAGCACAGAGAGACCATGGTCCGTCCAGGTCTGTTTTTTCCCTCTTTTTCCAGCTCTCCAATAAGACTCCCCACTGGTACAGTTTTAGAGTTGAGATGTCAGCTGAGTGACCAAGCCAAGATGTCCAGCACTTTCTCTGTCCAACCAGTGCTTCGTGTCCCTGCCCAAGTAGCTAGCACACACACTCCATGAGGTTTGATTTACGCACACACACACACACACACACACACACACACACACACACACACACACACACACACACACACACACACACACACACAGACGCACAACTGGGAGAGGCTGGTACAGGTTTACTAGCTATGCCCCCTAATGCCCAGTCTATAAGGTTGTTTCCACTGCCACCAGCCACTACTTATCTGCTATTTTAAGGTCCTTAACAAAGGGTGTCCTATCTTACTGTGTAATATTTTGCTACTACAAATGGTAGTTTGACCAAGAGCAAGGTTATTAGGAGTGGCCCACACAGTGTCACCAAATAAATATACAAATATCAGCCACAATGTAAGGTTTGAACATATGTAATAATAAATTATAAAAGAACAAGACAATACTAAATATATATTCACAGTGACATCAGAGTTCAAAACCACAGGAAATATTTAAAATAACATTGCTGTACAGGCTCACACAAATAAAGAAAAATGCCTAAACTAAGCTTTACTATACTCCTGACTGTATCCAAGAGAGCTATACTGTTCCCTAGAAACTTACTTCATTAGAGCAAGGCAGATGTGTGGTGAATGGGTCTTCTTATTGTGAGGACCAAGACACAATGCAGAATGCTCTGTCTCACTAAGAGTCTTCTCAGATTAATATCTAAAATAGAATTGCTGAGATAGCTTGGAGAATGACATCATTTCTGCTCATCTAACTTCTAGTTCCAGGCCAAAACCCCCATTGCTAGAAGCTGGCAGCATTTAGTATCTATCTGTAAAAATATACAGACAAGGGATTTTCCTTAGATCTTTGGCAGATAGTGGAAATCATAAACCAATTGCATTCCTTCATGCTTTCAAGACTAGTAATTAGTTCACTCCAAAGACAATACATAAAACTTCCTAGGACAGACTCTGTGTCTTGAGCTGCATTGAAAACTTGAGAGGTAGCCTCTTTATTGCATCCTACAAAGTAATTTAATTTCAGATATTTTTCTAAAGTTTACTAGACTGAGGTTAACCTCCTGGATCCCAGCTTCCACTGTTAAAATGTATATATTTAAACAGTTCCAATAGTTAATGTACATTTCTGTTCTCTTTCAGTAGGACCTGCTGTGGATACATTTTAAACACAGCACTTTTACAAATACCTTTTCACCACAAGCATCTGTACAGAGCAGTTTGATATACACATGACATACATTTCTAATACATTTATAACACAATTATCTGGTATAAATTATTTTGATATTCACCAATGATATATAATTATTTACAAAATTCTAGCTAGCTGTGCTGACAGTATCTCCTTTGTCACAGAAGGGTTTGGATCTGATACTCTGATCCAACTCAGCAGCTTCTTCCAGATAGTAGGATTCTACAACTCTTGAGCTTCTCCCTTTACCCATAATGCCCCAACAAGCTAACATACCTCAATTTTCATTTGCCACCATTGTGAACAGACTTGGATTATGAACTCTTGAGCACTTATCTTTAGTCGTTTTCATTATTTTGGGCACGTGAGTATAGTTTTTCCTTATTATCTTACATATATTCTATTGCATATTTCTTCTCTTATAATACCTCCCTTTTACCCTTTTTATTTTGCTTGTCTTTTTCTTAAATGGCCCTTTTTGTGTATTCTTTGAGTACCCTTCAGTACCATTGTTTGTAGTCTTTTCCTTTTTCTACTTTCACTTTTTCATGTAACAAAAAATCTTATATTATTTATGTGTACATATAATATAATATATATATATATATATATATATATATATATATATATATATGTATGGAATCACTACGGAATACCGAAACTCCACAGTCCCGAGACTCTGAATCCCGAGGACCAGAGTCTCAAGATTGCGAATCTCGAAACTTACAAAAAAAAAAAAACTAAAGCATACAACAAACTATTCTAATGTGTATGCAGGGGGGCAAGCACCCCTGCACCCCCCACACCCCCTGCAACTTAAATATACAAGCTCCGAGATTGCACTACAGTGGAGTGAACGACAAAGTTCCTGTTCTGCACTCTATGGCAATCCCCATTCACTACATTCAAGATTCTGCAATCTCGAGATTCTGGTCCTCGGGTTCAAAATTTCGGGATTGTGGAATTTCGGTAGTTCATAGTGATCCCATATATATATATATATATGTAAACACTACTAAATCCTAAAATCCCAAACTACCGATGCCCAAAATCCCGAGACCAAATACCCGAAACACTAAAATACCGAAACATTAAAACCGCGTAAATTCAAACTACCAAAAACTACACTCATCATAAACCACACACATACACATAAACACACCTTCCCCCAGAACACAAACACACAAACCTAAACTACAGACAAGCAGGGGGGCACGCCCCCCTGCATGCCCCATGTGGGGGGCTGCACCCCACACACCCCCCCTACTTAAATATTCGAACTCCAAGGTCACACTACATACACAAGCACACAAAACACCAACACACAACTACATTCCTCTTGCACACACACATCACAGTCACAACACACACTTACACACTAAACCCCTAACCAACACATCTAAACATAGATACTTACCTGACCTGCCACCATACCGCAACACCAGGAGCGCGAATGTCAAACTCCTGATGACCGGGATTTTGAAATTTGCTCTTATGGTCTTTTGGTAATTAGAGGTTTCGGCTATATAGTCTCGAAAGTTTGAAATTCAGTATTTCAAACTTTCGAGATTATATAGTGATCTCATATATATATATATATATATATATATATATATATATATATATATTTATATACATAAAGAGAGAGAGAGATTTACATTTACCTTTATTTTCTTTGTTGTGGTATTTTTGTCAGAATGTTGGATAAACCTTTGGATTTTAGAAAGTGCATTTACTGTTGGCATAAGATCCCAAACTCTGATGCGTACAGGAAATGTATCTGCTGTTTAGGGCTGGTGCACTTAGACGTAGCCTGTGATATTTGCGCCGGATTTAACTCTCAGGCCCTTATTGACAGGAAGAACAAACTTATTCTCAGGGACTTTCTTCCTTCCAAATCCTCTGCTTCAATTGCTGGGGCTCAAACCACCAAGAAATCTGATAAAAAATATATTCTATTGCCAAGGACAAAGAGTAAAAGGTCTCCTGATCACCCTTCTACCTCGACCTCAGCTCTTTTGTCAGACCCACCAGCATAGATTTTGAAGAAGTCAGATCCCATCTTTACTGGATTCGAAGATACGGACTGAAAGATCTCCTGGGATCCGTACTGCACCTTTGACCTCAGAGCCCATCTCTTCTAAGCTACCTTCTCCCTTCCTTGAGCAGTCACCCAGAAGACACACTAAGTCCCCTTCCATGGAATCATCTTTTTGATCCTCCAGGAGCCTATCCAAGGCAGATGTGGATAGGGTGATGAGGAAGTTCCTTGGGACACAGATACAAATGAGAGTACTTTCAGCTGCAATCTCTTTGGGTCTTGATTGTTTTCACCGAGTCACATCAACATCGATTTCTCCTTCTCCTATCCTTCCTTCAGTTTCAGAGCCATCAGGTCTGAAACCCTTGGGGACGTCTTCTTCAGATCCAAAAATTCTGGTTTATTCGACTCCAGTGACCTCTCTGAATCGACACTCTCTGAGCACCTTGGAGCTGGAAGTTTCTTAGATCCGAAATGTCAAAACCAGCTCTGAGGCATTGGAGTTGACTCCAAAACCTTTGGAGCAGTCTCTTCACTTTTAGCCTTGACATTAGATAGGTCCAACTCCCTCCTTGGGTGAGGTACTAATGGGACAGCAGAGTCCAAGGATTATTGAGGGTCTGATGTCAGATCTGTTGGTTTCTGCTTCTACAAGGTGCTCTACTTTCAAGGAAGTGGAGAGAATCTTCTCTATACTTGGAGAACAGATGTCCTTGCCCACTTCCGATCAGACATCCTTACCACCCCAACCATGCATCTCCCAGAATAGTCCAGAGATTATTTGCTCCAGCTTTGTCAAACACTAGGCATTACAGTCAACATCTCCAAATCCAAACAACAGTTGGTACAGAGCCTGGGGTTCATTAGTGTCCATTTGAACACAGTAAGTCAGATTGTTTCTCTGCCTGGTCATTACACAGATACAATCAAGTTCCAGGTTCAGAAAATCCTTGTTCATCCTGTTCCCCCAGCTAGACTTCTCCTTCAGGCTCTAGGTTCAGTGGCAGTAGCTATAATCTTAATTCCTTTTGCACTTTTCTAATATGTGTGTTCTCCAATAAACTCTAGCTGTTCAGTGATGTATTCTGCAACATCCTCTATCCTTCCTAGTCAAACTCCCTTGGGTATGCAGAAATGATCTTCATTTGTGGATCCAGTCAGATGACATTTACCTGGGCTGTCCTTTGTTCTGTCTGCTTCAGTGGCCAAGGTGACCATAAAGACCTCCCAACTGGTGTGAGGGGGGTATTTCTTGGTGAGATGGTCCAAGGCATGTGGTCCCTTCAAGAGACCAATTTGCACATCAGTGTCCTAGAGATGAGAGCAGTCCCACTAGTGTTGCAGGCATTTCAAGGTGTTCTCCATCTGAGGAGTATTGTGATTCAAAGTGACAACATGTCCATGGTTTGGTACATCAACAAACAAGGGGGAACCCAATCTTATCCCCTCTGTAGAGAAGCTATGAGAGTGTGGCAGTGGGTGATCTCCTCCAGCTGATTTCAAGTGGCAATGCACATTATGAGGAATCCAACATACAAGCGGATAAACTCAGCAGTTCCATTCTGATGCCTCACAAGTGGTCTGTCAACCAGTAAGTGGGGGAACAGATTTTCCATCATTGGGGCCAACCAAACCAGAGATTGAACTGGTGACAGAATTATTAGATCTAATACTATCTAATAATTATTTCCTCTTTGATAAAGAATATTATCTGCAAAAAATAGGGGTGGCCATGGGTTCACCATGTGGCGCTAGTGTAGCCAACCTAGTCATGGCCTATTGGGAGTCGGAATTCATCTTTAAAGTGGATAACATCAGGAAGGATATCCTTTTCTACACCCGATTCCTCGATGACATTTTTATCATCATTAAAGGTGATATAGATAAAGCTACAGGGTTAGTAGATTACTTTAACAATACAACAAGCTCTCTGAAATTTACATTCAGTTTCAGTAAGGAAGAGGTCAGCTATCTAGATATCAGTTTAAGGAAAGATGTCTCCAACCAGGGTTATGTTGTGAAAGTGTATAGGAAGAGCACATATTCCAATTTCTTCCTGCATTTCATGAGTAGCCACCCCCTATCTCCAGAAACGATTGGTTGTCAAAGGACAACTGTTAGCAGCGAGGATAGTTACCTTGGAGGATAAATTCCATTTGGAATGTATGACTCTCAAAGGAATGTTTCCCAGTCGTGGCTATCCAAGGAAATTGATTGATTCCCTGATCAATGAAATTAAATCTAAGAGGAATATAGGAATATATTCTCCTAGTTTAGGTATCACCAATGTTATAAACCCTAATAGTAGTAATGAGCAGCCTATTACTACCGCAGAACCAAAAATAGATGGATCCAATGGTTTCACATTGAGTCTAACCACTATGTTTAGTGTAGATAGTCACATTATGAGATCCATTCTTAACAATAATTTGGACCTAATCAAAAGTGATTTTGAACTATTCCAGAAGGTGGGGTGTCCACCTAGAATTACTTATAAAAGGGTCCCAACTTGAAAAATTTGTTGGGAGTCTAAGATTATTAGAAAAACCAAAGCATCTGGGAATGTTTAAATGTGAAACATAGATTCTGCAAACATATAGATGTGACAACATCTTTCAGTATTAATAATAATATGGTATACAGAATCAGGAATAAATTCAATTGTAATTCTAAATTTGTCATTTACCTTGCCAAATGCCAACAATGTCCCACCTATTACACAGGCAAAACGGAATGCAAATTCCGTGAGCTCATACATGAACATCAGTATGCCATCAACAAAGGGAAGTTGCATAATGCTTTAGCAAAACACATATCAATAGAAACAAATATTACATTTAAATACCTAGTGATAGACCAAGTACTACATGATGTTAGAGGGGGACCTGAAGGTTTGAAGTTGGAAGAATTGGAATTGTTCTGGCAGATTAAATTAAATGCATATAAGTATCCTGGCCTGAACAATTCCTGTTCAATTAAATGCATTTTGAAGCTAAAACGTTTGGCAAGGTAAAACTAAAAGGTTAACATAAATTCATATTTTATTAGTGTAAAAAGTAATAGATACAATAGGCATGGAAAATATATATATGAAATATCAAAAGAATATTAAATTTAGCCCCTGAGAGGTTGTAGCCAGTAAAACCGAAGGTGTAACACCTTAAGAGAGCATGAAACAGTGAGTGATGGATTGTAAGTTTAATTTTTAATCATTTATATCTCAGTTGGACCAAAGTATAAATCCAAGATAGTTTGGATATTTTAGCTGGAAGCCTAGGGTAGGCTATTTTTTTAGATATTTTAAAGAGTTAGGTAGCATATTCAATATTTATTTTAATTTTATGTTATGAATTTAGCATGCACTATGGGCTCCAAGAATATGCCATTAGTGTAGACTACCATTTCAAGATGCACCAATGAGTTAGGTAGCAAAGAAAATATCCGTGTTTTTACATTATTTACTTGCAGCTTTGTTCTTACGCCTCGGACGCCTTTTTTTCTTGTTTTTAGTAGTTTTAGTGTTGTTTTCCTTTTTGAACCATTGGGGCCAACCTTGCTGTGATCTCTTTGCATCTCCCCTCAACAAGTGCAGCAGGTATTTTGCCCTAACCCTCCTTAGGGAGAGTCACCGAGAGATGCTGTAGTCCACATGTGGTCTTCCGATCTCCTTTACTCCTATTCCCCGGTATCTCTCATTCCAGAAAGTCAGTCTGTTGAAGAGCTCAGTTATCCTTCCCTTCCTTTGGTCTCATCTTTGTCATCCTCCATGGATACTGGACCACAGCCCAGACCTTCTCTCGCTTCCCTTGGGGATGAAGCATCCCAATATTCCAGGCTTCAAACTAAATACATCATTTCTCCAGTTCCATTAATAGCTAGACAGCCCAGGTTTTCTTCCCTGGTTTGAGAAACTTTTATCTTCCCTTTTATCTTCTGCTAGGAAGATTTATAGGAGTAAATGGAAAAGATTCTCCATTTGGGCCCTTAGAAAGGAAATTGACCCTTTTACTGTTCTCGTTTCTTTGGTACTGGAATTTTTACCTTCTCTTTGTCAGGAAGGTACTAGTTTCTCCACAGTGAAAGTTCAGTTAGCAGCCATATCAAATTTTCATTTAGGAGAGAAAGCTTTTTGTTTAGCTTCTTCCAAATTGTGCAAGGCTTACCTAAAGGGTACCTTCTTACTCAGGTCACCAGTGAAAGATCCACCACCTCCTTTGAATGTGACAGTCGTACTTCAGGGGTTGATACAACAAACTTTTGAACCTTCAGCTAAATCTGATTTAAAATTTTTGTCTTGGAAAACAGCATTTCTTGTAGCTATTACATTGGTGGAGAGAATTTCTGAACTCCAGGCTGTATCATCCAAAATTCCCTTACATTGTTTTTCACAAAGACAGAGTTACTTTACAAACCAATCCATCTTTCCTACCAAAACTAGCCTCTGAATCAAATATCAGTCAAACAATTCACCTGCCTATCTTCTTTCCTAATTTTTCAAATAAGGGAGAGTACATGCAACAACTTTTAGACGTACATAGACAACTGTATTTCTGTTTACACAGGACAAAAAATTTCTGGAAAACAAACCAGTTTGTTTCATTCTCACTGAACAAACTGGGATCACCAGTTCTAAAGTTACTCTAGATGAATGGATTACTCATTATATTTCCGTTGTATATACTCGGCAAGGTCTCTCCTTATCAAAGCTTCCTAAGGTGCATTCATCCAGATCCTGGATCCCCTTAGAATGACAGCAGAAACTTAGCCAATTGTTGGTCAATCATTTTCTGTTTGTACTGTGGTATCATTCTGAGTGACGGTAGGATGCTGCTCAGGGCTAGGGTCATAGCTGCCTGGGCCACATAATCCAAGAGCTCTACCATGTCTCTTTTCATGTAGTCCAGGGAGGTGCGTATCAGGTCATTCACATCCACAAGGACAATGACAGAGTCATACTTGTACTTGTTGTGGAGTGACCTGAGTGTGTGTGTTATGTGCTGGATTCTGGCACCTGATAGACAGCCAACTGTTACCTTCTCCTTATTCAACCTTGTGAGTGGGACGTCAGTGTGCCTCACTATTGAGTCACCTATGATTATTGTATTGGGCAAGCTGTTTTGCCTTAAGGGCTTAGGTTGAGCAGCACACTGTGTAGGTGAGCTATGTGTCTAGTGGTTTGTGCTGTGTTGTGGTTGTTGAGTGCATTTCTGCCTTGGAGGTCTCTGCTGTTATGGTAGATTTGTGTTTAGAGCCTCCGCGAAGACGGGTGTGTGGTTTGTGTTTTTGTGTGAGGGCTGTGATGGTGGGTGTTCTGGAGGGCTATGTGTGCCATGTGGTGTGGTGCAGGTGTTGTCCTTCTCCTCTTGACCAGCTATTCTTGTCTTGGCTGGAGAGTGCATGGCTTCCAATTTAGAGATATAAGATCATATCTCACAAGTCTGAGCGTTGGGAGGTAAGAGGAGAGAGTTGTCTGTGTACATGAGGTAGTTGCTACACTGCCTCAGAATGCCCAAGTTCACCAGTTTAATAGGAGAAAGCACCTGAAACTGACCTTTAGACATGCCAGGAGGGATGGTCATCATTACTAAGTAATGGAGCTGTTTCCTTATAGGGCGTCTATTGCTCATGGCACTTATGTGTGCTACAATAATTGCTACAAGAAGCCTGATGAAGTGCTAGAGAGAAGAGATCTAGCAAAATCTGAGGGAAAAATGGAAGAGCAGACTTTCTGGCACCAGTAATATATTTTAAATGCAGTGCTAGCTAACACACTTGAGTGTGTAGTAATATTAAAGCAAATACAGTTAAAATACATGCAGTTCAATGATAAAAAAATACTTAAATTAAGTGCAGAAAGCAGTATAATAAAAAAAATCAAAATGGAGGCACTTAAAGTCTTCTTCTCCTTTCTGTTGCTTTTGTAGTCTTTAGGATGCCAAAACAGGATCCGCGGAACTTAAACAAGCGTAGTTCTGCGCAAACACGGGCTTTTAAACCTCAAAGTTGAAGGGATAGAAAAACTGCCCAAACGGCCAATAAACTACAATTTCAGAGCCAGAAACCACTCCTCTTGTGGTAGATAGTCTATCTAGTGCTTACCACTTCCACTGATAATCTGAAAGGCTTCCTTCTAGCACAGAAAGGTCTGGGGAACTCAGAAACTTACAAAACAGTCCTGGATACAGCAAATCTCTATCTGGACTACTCTAGTAACAGGAAAGGCGGGAACAAGCTTAGAACATTTTTTTCACTAGCTATGGTGAGTGCATAACTTTATTTTTTTCTTGTTATTTCCAGAAGAAGGAGCTATCTCTGGGCAGGGACTTCCTTCCAGTATCTGGGCTACATGCTGTCTTTTATCCACATGGTCCTAAATGCCAGACTACACATGGAAAGGGTTTGTTGAGTTTGAAAACCTGAGAGCACCACATCCTCACTCCGCTTAAGGTAGTAGACATGGGGTTTGAATGGTGAAAGAATGTCCAGGAACCCAGGGCTCCACTATGATCAGCCAGAGCCAGAAAACAACCTGACTACAGATGTATCAGATTATGCCTTGGGGGCACACATTCAGCACTTTGGAATTTGTGCCTGTAGTTCAGGGGGTAGGTGAAGAAATGCAGCAACCTGAAGGGGATACTATCTATCCAGTATGCCATGTTAGCTGTTTAGATAGTAGTGAAATCAAAATACTCTATGTTTTGATATACATCACAACAGTTATATGGGACATCATATATATATTCCCCATTCAGAAGGAGGTATGAGCGTCCTTGAAATTGATTACATGTATAGATCTGCAATCGTGAGACTGCACACATATCTGCTGACCTCACAAGACCCAAACATAGTGAATGTTTTGAAACATGAGGAGAATAAATCTAAGATGACTTCCCTGCGTACTCTAGCAGAAGCATATCGGTGTCAAGGAGGAATGGAAATCAAACCAGAAGTAGATAAAATTCAGGCAGCAACTGAATGTGTCACAAAACAAAAGAAAGAATATAAGGCGAAGGATCAGATGAGAAGCCAAGAATTGTGGAAAATGCATAAATATAGTTGCAAGTATAGAAAACTTTTGGAAGAACCTCATGTTGATCTGGATCGAATGCAGGAATGGTTAAAGAGAGATGAATTCAAATCAAGAGATGAAAAGTTAATATTGGCGGCCCAAGATAGTAGGCTATGTACACGTTGGTTTAAAAAGTCCATTGAACATGTGGAAGAAACAGACAAATGTAGGTTTTGTAAAATAGAATTAGAAACAGTTGCACACCTCGTTGCTGGTTGTGAGATACTAATGGCAGGACTGTATACTGAAAAGCATAATAATGTGGTAAGAGTGTTGCACTGGGGACTGTGCAACCATTATGGTATTGAAGTGGTTGAAAAACACTGGAAACATGAGCCACAAAGCATCATAGGAAATGATGGTCTACATCACATGGGATCACCCATTACCAACAGTTCAAAAGATAGGTGCTAGAAAACCAGATGTAGTGGTCCATGAAAAGAAGACAAAAGTGGCATTGATCAGTGAAATCACCACACCCAGTGACTACAGTAGCTTGCATACAGAGAAGTACAAAGTCATAAAATATCAGGATTTGCAGGCAGAAATGAGCGCAGTGTGGAAGAAAGATACCCAGACAATTCCAATAGTAGTAGGCGCAATGGGTCTTATAAAAATTTAGATATGTCGCCAATACTTGTAACTCCATATGAATTGCAGAAGGAGTCATTCCTGGGGACATTGCAGGTGCTGCGTAGAACACTTCTGGCTGACATCAAAGATTGAAACGATACTAATTTCATGAACTTTTGTCATACTTTGACTTAGGAATGGGGTCCATTCCCGTAATGGTATTAGAAACCCAAAAGATTTGGAGAAATTAAAAACGAGACATCAAGAGATGGGGAATCTCTTTGTAGCCCGTTTGCAAATTTGATGTGGTTGTTTGAAATTTGGCAGCCAACCTCACATGATTGAATATTAGGCAGAGTAGTATGTTTCTGATCATTACAATGAAATGGGCCTACCCAGCATTAGTTTTGTTTGTGCTCTAAATGAATCACCAAATTCCCATATTCTGCTCAAGGGCAACTCTGTACATAGGCTCTGATAGTAAATGCACTCTCAATCAAATGTGGCAGAGACTTCTACATGCCTTCCATACACTTCTTCTCTTTTCAAATGTGATTCTAAAATCAAGAAGAGAAATGGTAAAACTTGTATGATAACTCCATACTGACTAAGACAAGTTTGGCTCACTCAGTATATGGTGGTACTTTCTTTTCACTGTAAAGTGCCACTAAGCAAGATGGAATTGTGTTGCATCCATACCTTGAGAGCTTCTAACCTGCAGCCAAGATATCACACTAATTCTGCACAGCAGTCTGTCCTCTTCAGATTTTCATTCTCAAAGATGCAAGAATGCCAAACACTTGAAACTCAAATTTATCCAAATTGACTAACTTATCACACTGGTATGAAAATAAGGGAGTGGTAAACTCTCATCTCCTACCTTAAATCTTGTAGAACCTCTGAGAGACCTGTCTTATTATTTTCTTTTAAGATACATATGTCAGACACTTCTGTTTGCATCCCACTGGAGACATCTGTTTCAGTTAATTCATCAGTCAAACAACAATCACTAGCCTAACCCAATCCCCCATTCTGATATCTGCACTTTGTTATAGGAAAGCTGACTGTGACTCCATTCCTACTTACCAGTACTGTACTTCTGATGTGAAACTTGTATCCAGGTAGACACTTTTCTTAGAAGCTGTTACTTCAACCAGGAGTTTTGAACTGCAGACCTTCATGTGCAGGGAATCTTATCTTCCCTTCTGTAAGTGCAGGCTATCCTTGGCAACAAACCCATCCTTTGTGTTCAAGTGGTATCTGAACTGTGTCTAAATCAGTCTTATATTCACTAGTGTTCTACCTCAATCCTGTGAACACAGGATCCTGCATACTATGGATGTATACAGACAGCTGAGGTATTATACAATTAGAACAAAGGACTTCAAAGAAAATGACAAGTTGGTTGTGTCCTACATACCAGGCAAGCAGAAATGGCCAGTGTTTAAGCAAACCATCTGCCAAAGATTTGTTAAATGCAGCTCCTTTGATTTTAACATGTACGGTGTGATCCTAACTGGGCAGAACAGGGGACACTGCACCAAATCTTCTGCTACCACTGTGACCTTGTTCAAGAATGTGTCTGCCCAGTGTGTTTGTGAGGCCAGTATTTGGAGTTCCATCACACTTTCTCTAGACATTCTGAGCTGGAAGCCTATTCTAGAAACAGCTAGATTCTCCATTGCAGTATGCTTGGGAGTATTGTAACTTTCCATCCACAATTAGTGCTAGAGTCATTAAACTGCTTGTTACTGTACCATTCCTGTTTGAAAATTACTGCATCAGGGATCATTACGAGCGCACTAGAGTTGCATGAGGGTACTCAGTACATCCATACATGTTTAGCAAGAAGGATACTTGCTACACTGAGGCTGTCACCTTCCCCAAGGTAATATCTACTAATCTGGTTTTGTGTCTTGATACAGTGTGATCTTGATCAGTTACTGCTTGTGGTTTGGTTATGTTGGCAGGGTTTTTGTCGCATGCATTGTATAGTATTTATCCTTTCTAATGCCCAAAGTTAATAGATACATACTGTCTCTTACATTTGGTTGTTTGAAGGGCAGGCTACACACTGTTAGATTTCTAGGTTACATAGAATACCATTTTTGATAATCTCCTTTACTTAGTGCTTCAGAAAAGAATAGGAGGAGGTATAGTTTGCATTCTGTTTTACTGCTCTCTCTCTCTCTCTCCCCCCAATGATGTTTTGAGTGCTCTAGTTCTGTCTGGAAGGGATGTTTGACTGCAGTGTAGATCTGTATAGAAGATTTTGCCCACCTGAGGCTATTACCATTTATATTATGAATGAACTTGACTTTATTCACCTGAGGTTAATCCCATTCATGGTCAGAATGAGCTCCTAGTAATTTATGAGTCCATTCTTAACATGAACTCAGATTATTTTTTACAGTCCCATATTGCCTGTGGCTGAGCTGGGATTGATTCTCCTATGTTAGTGTCCTCATTAGCCTCATTAGCCTTTAAGTTTAACACTGACCAAGTTAACCTTTCCACATTCAGCAACCCAGCAGAGTTGACTAGCAGGGTATGTTTTTTTTTTTTTTTGGGGGGGGGATTCACCACAGTTGCAGAGGCATTAACTTTTCACTGGATGTGGTTGCCCTACCCTCTACAAGTTGGAGATTCAGTGATAGACCATTGCTTTGCAATGAGGCATGAACATAGAAAGTGTCCCCACCCCCTCCTAAAGCAGTGACCTGTCCCAGTCTGACTTGTAAGCTCAGCCAGGCAGTATTGCCTGCCTTTGTCTCTGCTAAGGCTGTGAGAATGCCCCACCCATTTCTTTGTATCTTCCTCCCCAAAAAAAAGGTAAGCAGGTAGTGTCACACCATTTCTGGTTTTCCCATATCAGTACTAGCAGTTGCCCAAGCCACTAATCAAACTCAGGTTGCTTGGATAATCATCAGGGCTTTATCCTTCTATGTCAAAAAATTGGTCATAAACCTAAAAAAATTGTCTTTCTCTTGGAGCATATCTTCCCACATCAGTACGATCTATTGTCTTCCTTAGCCACATAACAGAGATCATAGGAAAAGAGTGATCTATAAACAACTGACTTCTTATCTTACATTTTTTTGACAGAATGTATTGTGTGCGAGTCACAGCCCTGCCATCTTCCCCTACCCACAGGAGAGTGAACCCCCATCTTATATTCACCTATTTGGAAGGGACAGTTCTCCCACTGCAGTAGCACTTTCACTGAGGTGTATTTGAACCTGCTGATGAGTCTGAAAGTCATACAGTTGATCTCTGTGATTCTTTTTTCTTTCTGAAGTTGTGTCAGCAAAGCGCACAGAAGTGCCAACACTTTCTTTAAAATCTAGAACTGCATCCCAACCCTTGCAGGCAAGAGAATGTGACCCTCTCCCATGTCTAGTATTTTTTCAGTCCTTGAATGTTATTATCTCACCCACTAGCCCCATCACACCACAGATAGACCTAGCCAAGCTTAAAGAGATAAATGACATAGATTTTCTAGCTGCGTTCTTGCCTGCTAGGAAGAATGAAGGATGTCAGTCCAGACATACATATAAACAAAGCAGATCAGCTGTGGAGTTTCACAGGGTTCTGTCTTGGTAGCATTTTGTTTATTGTCTTTGTATACAGCATGAGGCAGTTCTACATGGATCTTAGTTGTGTATATTAAGCAGATGACTCTGTACTGCTGTTCTCTGAATGGATGACTTCAAATATCCACGAAAATATAAAATAAATAGATTAATAAATCAAACGAAAATTGTGGGTTATGAGCTGTTCATTTGCTAAGTAAGAACAGACTATGGCTAAGTAGTTCTGAACACTGAGCTAATTTGGATTGGTTGGAATATATTTGATGAAAACGACACCAGTCTTATCTAAGCAACCGTTAGTGGCATCCTGACCTGAGGTGTTTTCCTGCTTTAAATATGTGGCATTTTTCCTTGATTAATAAGAGTGCTACTACAAGGACACAAACGGCATTTTCAACAAAGTCCACAAAAAGCTAGTGCCGTTGACACAACTAAAAGGCTACTTCTTACAAAAGCCCTGGCTACTGGATGAGAGACACTTTTACTTGTATTACTGTATGCAGTGATTTTCTCACCTCTCTGTTGCTTCTGCCGAGCTCTATCTTTCACAATGGTCAGTTAGTATATCATAGTTGAGGACCTGTGATATCTGCAAATAGCCTATTCCTAGAGGTATCCTGAACCAATCACAACTCCTCTGGCAAGACATAGACATTATTTAACATAGTCTTCTTTATTGCATAGAAGTATAGATGCAAACACCCATATCCTTTTCCACACTTGATACAAATCTGAAAACCCGACCTGGAAACATGATAGTGTGGGAGTATGTAGCACACTAACACCTTTCTTCAGAATCAAGTATTGAGAATATACTTATGAGCTAAGGTGCTTACCCTCACTTTGTGCTCCTCTCTCTTCTGTATTGTATGAGTTCTTCTCAATCACTTTTTGCTTCAGAACAACATAGGCAATGTTGTGGCTGTTTGTAGTTGTATGGCTACTTAGTGAAGCCTTGTTCATTCATCTTTACTTCATCAAGCCCATGCAGTCAAATATCACCAAAAGGATAAAACGAGTGTGTGGGTGTACAGATAAAGATATACATGTTTCTGTGTGTGCGTGTGTGTGTGTGTGTGTGTGTGTGCGTGCGTGCGCGCGCGCTTGTGTGTGTGTGTGTGCGTGCGCGCACGTGTGTGTGTGTGTGTGTGTGTGTGTGTGTGTGTGTGTGTGTGTGTGTGTGTGTATGCGTGTGTGTGAGTGATTTGCCATTGATCATCATGCTGAGGATTTTCTACCTGAAAGGATAAAGCTGTTCAGGGAAATTTCAACATCTGTATATCCAGAGGTTCTTAAGTTCATAGGTGTTTACTAGGCTAATGACAATAAGGGCCTTTTTAAGCCTAGCCATGCTTCCCAAATCTTGGACAAGTTCTGGTACCATCAATAATTGTAAGCAGAGGCTTGGGAGATGAAACATTTACAAGTTTCCTGTGTCCATTACAGACATAGGTGCCAAGCCAGGGATGAATTTTCTGATTTGAGTTAGAGAGTAACTCTGCTTCACATGGACGGGGAGCCTTTTCCAGAGATGAAGCAGTCTCTGGGATACATACTTGTCTCTCCAGCAGGTCCTATTTATATCACAGGCATGGTTTTACTCTTATGAACGAGTCATTCTGGTACTGTCTGTTTTGCGGATATGCAGTAGGTCCATCAGAGTGGGGTTTGACAATGGCCTGTATGCCAGAAGTAGATCTCCCGTAACAGCCTTTTTGAAACAGAATAAAGGTATAGGGCCTTAAGGCAGTCTGCATAGGGCATTTTACATGTGCCCTGTATTCCTTTAGTGAGGAATGTCTGTAGATATTCCATTTGTTGGATACGCCTGGTTATGTACATATCAAAGGAGGAAGTGTACTTAATGATAGGTCTGATGAATGCCGAATACAGTGGAACAATGACTTCCTTGGACCTAGATGCCATGTGCCATGCCTTTGTTTATAAGTTGTGCAACATAGAATGATTTCTTCACTGTTGTAGACACATGGATGGTCAAAGGATAGATTACTGTCTATGTGTGTTGCGAAGTCCTTGACTACTGGGTCAGCTCTAAGGGGTGTGTTGTCAATATGATAGATGTCCTTCAAGGATGCATCTGCAGTCATAACAAATGGGTTGTCCTGTCGTCAGGCAGCCCTTCGGTCGGCCGGATTCCAAAGTCTGGGTCTGGCCTCGGCTGGTGTCGCACTTCACCCGACGTCATCTCTGCTGGTCTTCGGGTATAAAGGCATCAGCCGACGCCATTTTCCTCAGTCTTTCTTGCCGCGTGGCGCCCGAAGCAGAAGCTGTTTGCAAGTGCCGGTCGGTCAGATCCAGAGATTACTACTACCGAATACTACTTCGAAGACTTCTAAAAAGCTAAGTACCGCGTTGGGGACTCTTTCTTGCCTCAGCCGATGTCAGAAAAAGTAAATAACTGTTTAACTTGTGGGAAACAAATACCTCATAAAGATTTCCACTCTTACTGCTTACCTTGTTTAGGCCCAGACCACGACGTAGCAGCCTGTTTAGCCTGTGCTTCCTTCAACCGACGAACGCTTAGGCGTCGGTCGGAGTTTGCTGAACAGTTTTTCGGCTCAGATTTTGCGTACATTATGCCGTCGGATCCTCCGACTTCTCAAATTGTTAAAAAACGCAAAGAAAAAGACCGACACTCGCGGTCCGCGGTTTCGGCCGAAACCACGGTTAAGCAAACCGCTAGTGTCTCGGTTTCGGCCGAAACCAAGCAAACGGGTCAATCTTCAGCCGAATCCATGACTACTACCGAGGCTCCTGCTACCCTAGTTGAATCGGCCTCTGAAGCCTACTAATGTGGTTCCTATAGAATTATCAGACACCATCCCTTTGGATGTCTCTACCCCAGCACGTGGTGCTGCTAGGCCTCCTGCAGCCATGTCTATTAAGGCCTTTGCCAGGGCTAAAGCAGCCAAAACTGCTAAATCAGTGCCTGTTAAGCCCCCCTCACACAGGCCCAGTTCCAGTTCTCAAATGCTTACTCTGGCAGAGGATCTCATCTCTTTAATAAGGGATCCCAATCTCACCCAGACAGGGCCTCTCAGCCTCCAGAAAAGAGACCTAGAGCAGAGCCCCCAGAGCCAGTGTCCTCAGATGATTCTTCTGATGATTCAGACATTACAGACCATCCAGAGGCTCCTTTTTCTACTTATGAAGATTCCGATGCTGAAGAATCTATTCCATCTGCCTCTCCACCAGAGGAATTTTCCTTTGGGAAACCTTACATGCCATGAGAGAGCAATTCCAATGGCAGGGACAAGATTTCTCAGATTCAAGAAAAAGGCTTAGGACCTTTCTACACTTACCGCAACATAGGCCCTTAGCTATACCTCCAGTTCTGCCTGTTGTGGATGATGCATTTAATGATGTTTGCACTGCTCCTGATATTTTACCTCCAGCCCCTGCCAAACCAGATAGGTTTTACAGGGTACCGGACACTCATCACCACCTATACAAGGCCCCACTTGCAGATCCTGAGACTATCTCCCAGGGGCCTAAGGCAGTAGCTTCGACCTCAGCACAGGACCCTCTCCCTTCTGAAAGCGAATCCAGGTGGTTAGAGAGATGGGGTAAAAAGTTTACACCTCTGCTACTCTCTCAGCTAGAGCTTTGAACTGTCAGTTTCATATGATCCAATACCAAGAGTTTATGCTTGATCAGTTAACTAAGAAACTGTCCTCTGATGACTCCTTAGATAAGAAATATGTTTTAGAAATGGTGAATAACATTCAGCAGGTTAGTAACCATTCTTTAAAATGTGGCTATGATGCACTGGAGGCTTCATTTAGATCAGCCATGACTGGCACAGTTATAAGAAGGCATGCATGGTTGAAAGAACAGGTCTTGCCGGATCATGTTAAAGCAAAGCTGTTAGATGCTCCTATGGATAAGGCCAGTCTATTTGGTTCTCCTGCCCAGCAAGTAATGAAGAAAATGGAAGAGAAGGCAAAATCTGTACAAACAGTTAAAGATTTCTTACAGGTTCAGCCCCCAAGGTTTAGCAGGAACTGGTCTTCCAAAAATTGGTCCTTTCCAGACTCCTCTAAATCTCAGAGAGGCAGGAATAGATGTTCCAGAGGCAGAAATCAATCCAGAGGAGGTGCCTACAGAGGACGCCAGTGGCAAGGCAATAACCAGCGAGGCACAGACACAACCACTGCCACTGCAACAGGACAATCACAGTGACTTGGCTCTGACACAGCCTACCAGGGAACAAATAGCAGCACCCTTAGGCGGAAAGTTAGCCTTATTTTCAAAAAATTGGCACTATATCACAAAAGACAAGTGGATTTTGCAGACTATAGACCAAGGCTACAGGTTTCACTTCCACACCTTACCAGTAAAAAGAGGAATGCCAAACCTACCTCCAAATCAGAAAACAGAATCTCTAAAACAGATAGCTCAATTAACAAAGATGAGAGCTGTGGAAAGAGTACCACCAACAGAACAGGGCAAAGGATTCTACTCCAGACTCTTCCTAGTACCAAGAAAAGAGAAAAGTTGGAGACCTATTCTCGACCTGTCCGCCTTAAACACATTCATCATTGTCCCAAAATTCAAAATGCTGACCCTACAGCAACTTCTTCCCATGCTGGGCAAGGAGTGTTGGCTGGTAACTCTAGATCTCAAGGAGGCATACCTGCACGTCCCCATACGACCAAATTGCAGAAGATACCTCAGATTTCTTGCAGGATCAGAGCATTATCAATTCTCAGCATTGCCCTTTGGCTTATCTACTGCGCCCAGAGTATTCACAAAATGCCTGGCATCAGTAATCGCTCATTGCAGGCTACAGGGAATCCAAATTTATCCATACCTGGACGACTGCCTGATACAAGCGGACAACAAAAGCAAGCTGACAAAAGACTTACAAAGAGTCATTTGCTTACTACAAGCCCTGGGATACACAGTCAATTTAAAAAAGTCAAGACTAATACCATCCAAAACAAAAACATTCTTGGGGGCAGAATTGGACACAGTAAAACAGATGGCATTCCTAACTGCAGAAAAACAAGAACAACTCCCTCTTTACTTCTTGGCATTAACAAAGCAGAACAAACTAACAGCAAGGAAAGTACTGCAGGCCTTGGGCTTCATGGCATCATGCATAATCCTGGTCCCCCATGCCAGATTGCATATGAGAAAACTACAGTGGTACCTAAAGAATTTATGGTCTCAACACAGGCACAGCTTAGAAACCGAAATACCACTAATCCCATGCCTGAAACAAGAGTTCCTATGGTGGGCTCAAGCATGCCAGTCAAACCCAGGCTTGCCCTTCCACAACTTTCAAGCAAGCCAAACCATCACAACGGACGCCTCAGACCTAGGTTGGGGGGCCCACATGCTGGACAAATGCATACAAGGATTATGGACCCCAGATCAACTGCACCTGCACATAAATCAAAAAGAAATGCTGGCAGTAAAACTAGCAATCCAGAATTTCAGACCATTCCTCAAAAAAGGCCATTTGATGATAAGGACAGACAACACCACAGTCATGTGGTACATCAACAAACAGGGAAGCACTCATTCATACCCCCTATGCCGAATGACTCTGGACCTATGGAATATGGCTCTGAGCTACAACATTCAGTTACAGGCAATATTTGTACCGGGAAAAGAAAACATCCTAGCAGACATGTTAAGCAGAACTACCTCGGATGCTCACGAATGGATGCTACACCCGGACATCTTCAAGGCCATCACACAGAAATGAGGAATGCCACAAATAGACCTATTCGCATCCCCACTCAATCACCAGCTCAAGAAATTATGCACAAGGACATACCACCCACTTGCATGGAAGGTGGACTCTCTATCCTTCAGTTGGAAAGGCCTGACAGCATATGCATTTCCACCTCTTCCTTTGATGCACAAGATACTACTGAAAATCAAAGAGGAGCGTCCAAGGATAATTCTGATAGCTCCAAATTGGCCAAGACAACACTGGTATCCATTGCTGAGGAGCATGTCTCGGGGGAGAACGTGGACACTACCCCTGATGCCTTTGATGTTAACTCAGAACGACTACAACATCATGCATCCAAATCTAAAAACTCTGCAACTAACTGCCTGGAACATTACATAACAGCAACTAACCCAGATTTATCCCAAAGGGTTAAAGACATTATCCTGGAGGCCCGCAGACCTTCTACAAGAAGGAACTATGCAGGAAATGGAAAAGGTTTGTCATTTGGAGCACTGAAAGAGGAAAAGATGTGTCAAAGATAGATATTGCCAACATCCTGGAGTATTTGGCAGAGCTTCTCCATACAGGCCTGTCCTATTCCTCCATCAAGATACATGCATCAGCTATTTCTGCAGAATAGAGCTTGATCCCCTGTCTTCTCACATCCTCTACTCAGGCAGTTCCTCAGAGGAATCAAGAATGTAAAACCTCCTAGGAAACCACCATTACCAGCATGGGACTTGAACTTTGTGCTAGAAAAATTGACACTCCCTCCATTCGAACCAGCAGCAACAGCAGATCTTCAACACCTATCCTGGAAAACTGCTTTCCTACTGGCAATTACTTCAGCAAGAAGGGTTTCGGAACTACAGGCCTTAATGGCAGTACAACCCTTCCTAAACTTCCATCAAGATAGAGTATCCATGAGAACTAATCCTACATTTATGCCTAAGGTGGTATCCAGAGTGTCTCTAAACCAGGCAATCCACCTACCTACCTTCTTTCCCAATCCACAGAACAGGGGGGAAAGACTGCTGCATACCTTGGATGTACATAGACAGTTGCGCTACTACCTGGACAGAACCAAGGGCAATAGAAAACCTGACCAGCTTCTAGTAGCCTATGCAACAGGAAGGGAAGGAAAAGCAATTTCCAAACAGACAATCTCCAAGTGGATAGGAAATTGCATAAGATTCTGTTACTCCTACCATGGAAAGCCAATTCCACAGAACATAAGACCTCACTCTACAAGGGCTACAGCCACTACCACAGCTTTCTTACGAGGAGTGGCAACCAAGGACATTATTGAGGCGGCTACTTGGACCTCCGTACATACATTTGTCAAGCATTATAACTTACGTCTATACTCTAGATCCCGAGCAGGGTTTGCCACTGCTGTATTGCAAGGGATCCTAACTACACCATAATTCTTCTTCCTCCTCCCCTAGTTTGGCTATGGTATTCTACCCATTTGTTATGACTGCAGATGCATCCTTGAAGGACATAGTACAGTTTTGTACCTACCATAAATGTAGATGTCCGAACAGGATAGCATCTGCAGTCAGGATTACCCACCCTCCTTCCCCTCTGTGGTATTCCTAGGGTATTTACCCTCCTAATAGCTAGCTGGGGGGGGATCTCTTATGGTGTATTTGTTTGTATATATGTACATACATGCTTATTTTTTGTTTGCCTACCTTTTTTTTGGAAACATTGGCATTTACCCAAAATTTAGTTTTCCAAGAGGGCAACTGGCATCTGGGGCAAGAAACACTGAGGAAAATGGCGTCGGCTGATGCCTTTATACCCGAAGACCAGCAGAGATGACGTCGGGTGAAGTGCGACACCAGCCGAGGCCAGACCCAGACTTTGGAATCCGGCCGACCGAAGGGCTGCCTGACGACAGGACAACCCATTTGTTATGACTGCAGATGCTATCCTGTTCGGACATCTACATTTATGGTAGGTACAAAACTGTACTTTACCAGGGGTGGATGACTTCCTGAAAGATATTGTTATGCATTTCTTGGCATTTAGTTTTAGTCCATGGCTCTGACGCCAATTGTTTATCTGTGTCAGCCCTTCCTGGAGAATATTTGTGTTGGTGTGGGATTCAATGACAGCTCCTAATTTGCAATCATCTGCAAATTTAGTCAGCCAGAGACCACTGACATTGGCCTTGACTTCAGAGAAGTAAATGCCAAAAAAGAGTGGTCCAAAGACCAATCCCTGAGGGACCCAACTTGTGACTTACCTCTTTCTAGAGGTGGGCTCCCCAGTTCTAACTTCCTGGGTCCTGTCTGTGAGCCAGTTGGCTATTCACCAGGTGACATACGGGTCTGTAACTAACCTCTTGAGTTTGTTGACAGTGCCTGAGTGGGGTATTGTATAAAATGCCTTGGCCAGGTCAAGGTAGGCAGTGTGAACCATTTTGCTCTCATCCATTGTTTGCTGACCTTCTCAAAGAAGTCCTCCAGGCTGAGTAGGCATGACCTGCCGTTAATGAAACCGAATTGGGTTGGTTTCAGTGTCTGGAGATCTACTATATCATTATTGATCATTTCCATGATAATCCTTTCCATGGCTTTGCAAATAAGACTAGTGAGACTTATGGGTCTGTAATTTCCATGGTCTTTAGATGACCCACCTTTGTGAAGAGGGATGACTGTTGCTTTTCTCCATTCAGGAGGCATGAAGCCTGTTTGGAAGCTACAGTTAAATAGCAATTCCAGAGGGCCTAATAAGTCATGTTTCATGCTATTTAGTAGGCATCTTGGAATATTGTCTGGGACCATTGATGATGTGTTCTTGGCCTTACAGAGAGCATTAAGGACCTGTTCCCTGGTTGTAGCAGGTGGAGTTATATTTGATGGTATTTCCTGAGGGAAGGTTGAGGGGGAGAGAGGGGTAAAGTTGGAGCTGAACTTGTCGGCCAGTAGGTTTTTTATAACTTCTGACTCCGTATAGGTGGCTCCATTTATAATGCTCTCAGCACACAATTATGTATTGCCTTTGAGGTTGTGGACATGGCTAAAGAATGCCTTGTGATTGTCCTTGGCCTGGGGGCACCTTTTCTGAGGTCTGATGAGCATCAGCATTGGGTGCCTTAACCTGGCCTTCAGTTCATCCTGCAGCGCCAGTTCTGCTTACCAAAAGTGGCCCACTGGGTGCTCGCATTCCATGCCTGGCTCCAAGCCAGAGAGTCAGGCTTCTTACCTATTTAAAATTTAAGAATAGGTTGAGATTGTTTCAGTCCCAAGTCCTCTAGTCATTCACTTTACCAGATAAAACTGCGTCCGCCAAGTGCCAGCTATCCTGAGGAAAACCTCGGTGAAAACCAGCTACTGGATGGTTCAATTTGTCTTTTGCCCCTATACCCAGGTCAGATGAATGATTTGCACGTCATGACTGCTGCGGACCTCCACCAGCGTTTCCTCTGGCTTTGCCCTGCCCAGGCATAGTTCACCATCTTTCATGTCCCACTAGGTACACTCACGCGCCACCTCAAATTTGGCTTTGGTAGACTTTATTTGTCCTCTGAGTTGTTTGTTTAGTTTGATGAGAATGCTTGCATCCTGCTGGGTACTGCACCTCCTAATTTTTGCCATGATTTTCTTCCTACTGTTATACAACCTATTGTTTTGTTTTTTTTTGAGTTAGTTCTGTACTTCTTCCTGGTTGGTATAGCTGCCTCTATGCAGCTATTAACTTGCTTGTATAGGATTTCAGTGAACAGTTCTGCATATGTTGTAGTGTTCTCGGGATTTTTCGGGGGGGGGGGGGGTTGAAATTTTGCCAGATTATCACTTAATAGCAGGAGGTTAGCCTTAGAGTAGTTTTTGAATATTCACGGGTTAGCTGGGGGTCCAGGTTTTATTTTTACTTCAAAGGAGTCCATGTTGTGGTCTGACCTTACCAAGGAAGACATTACACTAGGGGGTGTTCAGCACTCCCCATATTAGTGAGGACCAGATCCAGTATGGTTGCACCCCTGTTCAGTGCATTTACAGTCTGGCTCAGGGAGTTTGTGTTTACAAAATCCAGAAATCCATGTGCCTGTACATTTGGCGTCATAGAGGATTCCCAGTTAAAAGTGGGGTAATTAAAGTTGCCCATTAATATGGTATTGGGTTGGATGGTGAGTGTTTCCAGTAAGTTTAAATACATGGTATGGGTTTCCTGGGTCATAGAGGGGGACCTATATCTTGCAAGATAGTGATATTGTATTTTGCCTATGGTGATTTGAACATAGAGTAGCTTAAGTGCATTGTCCTGTGTGACCAGCCTTGAGGTATATTTATTTTTGATGTAAATAGAGACACCTCCATTTTTAGTCCCTGCCTGTATAGTAGCTGGTCTAAATGTGTGGAAGGCATTATACCCTTGTACTGTTGGTGTGCTCTCCTTGGCTTTAAACCATGCTTCAGTTACCGCACAGCCATTACCATTCTCTAGAGTGAAGACAGCTTCTAAGGGATGGAGTTTTTTGTTAGATTTTTTTGTTTTTGATTTGCTTTGTCAGAAGTACTCTCAGTTTGCATTGACAAAAAAAGACACTATGGGGGAAGACAATGTTTTAGCTAATATTTGAAAGCCTAGAGGGGAGAAGTGCAGACCATCACTGGCAAAGCAGGGTGGTCTGTTGACCATCCCCTTCCATGCTGACAAATATTGCACCCCCCTTAGAATGACACCAGAAACTAAGCCAATTATTAGTCATTTGTCTTTTGTTCGTATTGTGACATCATCCTTGGAGAAGGTAAAATGCTGCTCAATGCTAGGCTCATACCAGCCTGGGACACATTTCAGTAGCAGTGACTTCAGCACTGTATGGTGGTGGACTTGGGTTTGAGTACCAAATGAAAGCTAGTGCTGTCCTTTTACTTCTATGATTCTGACAGTGTGTAAGCTAGCTATTTCTCTGTATTTGTGTTATGTGTTTGTAATTTGTCACTGCAAATACAGCAGTTGTCATCGTCATTTTATGAGGCACAGTCAGACATGCAGATAATGTGGTAGAAACAGTGTATACAGACCTTGTAAACAATTTTCCCAGTCTTATTTAAACCTCTTTTTGCAGAATGCATTGCAGGTCTTAGTGCAAACAATGTTAAGTGTCTCTCCCGAGACTTTGTTAAAATAGTGTGACTAGGGCAAGTGTACATAACAGATTAGTTTTAAATCGCAGTTTTTGCTCTTAAATGTGTTAATGCATCAGTATTGTTTCTCACTTTTACTAACGTTGTTTCATGTTTTAATTAACATAATTTAATGTAGAGCCCTTCTGTATCCTTGGTCCCCCCCCCTGAAAAATGATTGGCCAATGGCAGCATTTACCCAGTCACCAAAATATAAGTAAACAAGCTAACATGCATACTGTTGTGGGCTTGATACTGCAAAATGCCATGGACTGTACTTGACTGAAATACACTATGTGTTGTCCTTTTTCTGAACCAGAAATGCCATTTTAATTGGCTTTCTTCTACCACAGGAAAGCTGATCTTCTTGATTAAGCCACATGTACACTTGACATGGCTCCTTCCAAGATCATTAGCGGTTGCTGTATTTTGTTGTTGATGTTGTAATGATGTATGCCACTCTATTGTGCTGTACTTTAACATCATACACTGTGGTTGTATTGTAGGACATGTCCAGTCTTATGCATACAATTTATGAAGTTGTGGATTCCTCTGTGAATCAGTCTTCCTCCAGTAACAGTAAAACACTACGAGTAAAACTGACTGTGACCCCTGAACCCTGCAGCCGAAGGAGGGACAGTTCTATCAATGGCCAAGGTAAGCAGAGTATAATCAGTAGTGTTTGGCTGCTGCAAGAAAAATACAGTCCTGCCAAACTCCATTTATTTCTCATTAAATGAATGTTTAATTGTTTTTCTTTGTATTTTTTAGATCGAGATAATGTTCGTAGTAGACATGAGGCTGAAAATTTGGAAGACATGAAGAGTGCAGATAAAAGGCTTTCTGTACATATAAGGTAAGAGGACAGTGCTAAACTGCTAAGAATCAAGTTATATAGCATTTCAGCATTTCGTTTTTAGTGGTACTTAAAACTAAAACTTCTTTTCACAGTCCTTTTTTCTTTCAAGAGGGTCCATCTGAATGAGTTTTTTATACTGACACATATGTACAGTAATATGGCTAAATGTGTGGGCATGCTTTACAAGCCAGGTGAATTAATGGTATCCAAGCTCACTTTTAAAATAAATGTACCCTTTGCCCTTCTGTATATAAATCGGTAACGCAGTTGTAATACTTTAACTATCAGATTTTGAATATATCAAACCCTACATTTGTCACCCTGTTTTTTTTTTGTCTTGCATGCCTCAAAATGTTTTAATTCCACGTAACTGCCAATCTGTTTTAGATTATGCACAAAACTATGCAGAAATTCCCTCAAGTGTGAATACTTGTGGACAGGTAGACAATTCCAGCCCTTCCTTGCTTGGCAATAAATTGTAACACCAAGATAAATCCACACACTCAGTGATATATATCATCTTAAAAGTTCAACTTTGCTGAAAGTGGCCTAAGATTAGCATGTAGTACTCCAGTGCTGGCCAGAAGAATTGTGGATATAGCCAAAAATAATGGGGAAACAAATGCTCAAAATCAGGGGTATTTTAAATATTTATTTTTATTTATTTATCTGTCTGTCTGTCTGTCTGTCTGTCTATCTTTGTTGACCAGGAATGTTTGACTGGGATATATAGTCTTTTTTAGCAGAGACATGGGGAAAAGCTCCAATATTCACATAAATAGGCAGTATACAGTATATTTAAGCAGTAACCAATGACGTGGTGTGGTATATTGAAGATTTATCCACGGCTGGTGTGGTTTAATCATGAGGGTGAAGCCTGAGTGATTAAGTAAAGCCAACCATGGGTAAATCTTCAATATACCACAACCACAGAGTCGGTTATTGCTATTATACAATGACATTATTTAAGAAAAAAGATACTTACTTTTCTTAAATAATGTCTTTGTATAACGGCACATTACTGTTCTTCCGCCGGTGGTGGTATATTGCTTCCTTGTTTTGATGTACTGTGCATGCGTATGGGGCTTGCGTTCCCACGCATACCCAGTACATCAATGCTTTGAAATGAAAGCAACAGAGAAAAGAAAGCCTCTGTTGCTCCGTTTTTGTTTTTTTTTTTTGTTTGTTTATTTTTTAAAGTTTTGGACACCTTATACCAATGGAAAAAAGTAAGGGTGGCCGGACCTTTTTCTGTTGGTATATTGTGGGGTTTACAATGGCACGCTGGTCAATCAGCATGCACATTTTGGAATATTAATGGGGGGGGGGGGTTCATTGTATAATTTAATTTTCCACATTGTATATAATATTTTGTCTTGATTACTGCTAACCTTGTGTCACACAATTTGTGACTATAGGAAGATGAGAAAATAAAAGATTAACTCTGCATTGGTATAATGATGTAGTAGATAGAAGTACAAAGAAAAACAAGAGGAGAAAAAGACTGACATTTGGGTTGAAACTAATAAGTAATAGTATGATGAGGGAGAATGACGATTAAGTAGACATAGGTAGTTAAGAAATATAATCAGTTATATATCTGCAGTAGTAGATAGAAGGGAAGGTATAATAATTTCCATATGGGAATTTAGTACCGAGCAGCTATCATTTTGTTGGAGGAATTGCAGCTTGTATTTTCCTCAGGATTGGAAGCAAGTTGCTATAATTACCTAAAGTGTTTAGAGCAGTTAAGAGGCAGTGAGATGTAAATTGCAGGTGCCTGTGAATGCTGGTGTGTAACTTTTCCCGTCATTGATGGGGACATGTCAGACTTTAAAGCAGCTTCCCCTGTACTTGAATTCCTCTTATTCTGTAGTATTATGGATGGCACCTATTACAAGAATAGCAAAAGTTTTAAAATTGTATTATACTGACTGAACAATGAATCTCTGCTCCCAAACACTTTTTCCAACCTTAATTGGCTAGTGAAAAGAAAAAGACCAGGAAATTAAAAGAGGACAGCATAAAGGAGCACTCTGCTAGTAGGGAGATAGGCCAAGCATGTGTAAATGTGGAAAAGCATATATTTAGTTGGACAGTTAGTGCGTTAATATGATGAGTGTGTGTGTGTGTGTGTGTGTGTGTGTGTGTGTGTGTGTGTGTTTGCGTGGGTGTGTGTGTGTATAGATATCTACATATATATATATATATATACATTATTGTGTTAAAAATGGGAAAATGCATTAGAATGCAGGAGAACACCAGACAAAAGTACAGTATGTTGCTATAAAGGAAAACGAGGTAAAGTTATAAAATTCTAGAGAAGAGATCAGACTAAACAGGAAAATCACTGAAACACATCTCTAGCAAAATGCTGTCAACTTATACAAAACACAAGATCCATTTCAGTAACTAGAAGGACAACTGATAACATTAAATTTTATGAGGTACACACTAAAAATATCACACAAAAATCTGGACATTCTGCAAAATTATGGACATATGAGAGTTATGATTTAAAGCAATTTATGTTTGCATGGTTGCTGTTCTGCTGAGTATGTATTTGTACATTAGAATGTTTTTAGTCCTCATTATTGTGCTTTGCTCCCTTGGTAGCTTATTTCTGTTTGTAAATGCTTTTGCATTTCATATGTTAATAAATAGTTGTTAGAAGCAGTGAGTATTTTTTGCCTACTGCCCAGTCTACTGAAGAGAGGGAGAGTGAAAATGTGACATAAACAACAGTGCATAAATTGTGAAAGGAAACATCTGGGACCAAAAAAGAAACTACTGTACCTCACTTTCACATCTAAAGTTGTCAAATAATAGCATTACCTTGAAAAAAGTACTTTACTTGTTAGCTCGTAAAGAATCTGCTTTTATTATATATGTCAGTCTGTGCTATGCCTGGTGAAGCTTGATTACATTATATGTGTCACAAACCTTCTGCTTCAAGGATTATTGTGGTATCATCTCTTGGTTGCAGAGGATTCTCCTCAGAATGTATGAACTGTGGATGTTCTTCGTCTTCCCTTGCTGCAGTCCTGACAATTGGGTATAGTCCGCGTCCCCGTCGGCCCGAATACCAGAGTATAAGGCTGACGTCGGTCATGGCGCCTTAGACTGACGTCAGTACGTCAGGGTACTAATGCGCATGACCGACGTCATTTCCTCAGTCTTTTTTGCCGCATGGTCCGATGCAGAAGCAATTTTGCGAGTGCAGGTTGGCGTTCTGAGATTTTCCGAAACCGGAGTTTCAGACCGATACAGAGTTGGCTAAGTAACCCCGTTAGAACATTTTGGTTTTTCTTGCCTCAGTATTTAACGGATGTCAGAAAAAGTGAATAACTGTATTTCTTGTGGGAAGCAGATACCGCATAGGGATTATCATACATTGTGTATACCTTGTTTAGGGCCTGAGCACGACGTTGTTGGTTGCCGCTCTTGTGCTAGATTTAACAAGGGCACTATTAAGAGGAGGCTTGGTTGTGCTAGGTTAGTGTTTGGGAAGCGTTGCAATTATACTATGGCGTCGGATGCTCCGGCCTGCTTCATCTAACATGCGCAAGGACAAGACAGTGAAGTCTAGGGGTGAGGAACCGGCAGTCCCGGACCTCGTTCCTTTAGTAGGTTCAGGGAGCCAGAGGTTTTGCCAGGAGTCTCTATGGAGTCTCAGGCAGATACTTTACTGTTACAGGATGTGCCCTCTCAGGAGGTAGGCCAGGCTGAGGGGCTTCTCAGGTAACTGTTCTTCCCTCTCTTCCCAAGGTAGTTAGGGCCTCTCCTTCTGTTGCCAAAGCTTCTTTTAGAGGAAGGCCAAGTTCAGCTTCTGTAGGGGCTTCTCCTAGCATTTCGGGCTCTGTGCCTAAGAAACATATGCTTAAAATGGCAGAAGATTTGATTACTCTGATTAGAGGTTCTATGCCCCCACCTGATAAGAGGCCTAGGCTGGAACAGGAGTTTGATAGTTTTGAACAGTGTTCACAGGCTTCAGAGTCTTCTGTGGAAGACTTGCAAGAGTTTCCTACTTATTCTGATTCTGATGTGGATGATTCCACTCCTTCAGCTTCTCCTCCTGAGGATTTTTCATTTTCAGAGACTCTTCACTCCATGAGGGAGCACTTTAAATGGGAAGGCCAAGATTACTCTGACTCCAGAAAAAGGCTTAGGCAATTCTTGTTTTTGCCCCAGCATAGGCCTTTAGCTATTCCTCCTGTGTTGAATCTGGTGGAGGCTGATTTTGCAGAGGCTTCTCTGAACCCTGATTCCTTGCCTCCTGCTCCTGTTAAGCCTGATAGGTATTATAGGGTGCCCGAAGCCCATAAGTATTTGTTTAAGAGTCCCAGGGCGGACCCAGAAACTGTTTCTCAGGGGCCTAAAGGTGTTAAAGCTTCTGTGGTTAAAAATCCTGTACCCTCTGATAAAGAGGCAAGGGCTTTGGACAGGTGGGGTAAGAAAGTATATACTTCTTCCACTCTAGCCATGAGGCGTTGAATTGTCAGTTTCATATGCTGAAATATCAGAATTATCTCCTTTCACAATTGAAATCTAAGGTGGATGCTTTGGCGGAAGGTATTGAGTGTAAAGAATTGCTGGATTTGGTTCATGTGTCTGAACAAGTGGGTAAGCATTCTTTGCAGTGTGGTTTTGATGCTGTTCAGGCCTCCTCGAGGGTGGCTGCTACTAGTTCTGTTCTTCGCAGACATGCATGGTTGAAGGATCAGAATTTAGCTGAGCATGTTAAGACCAGGATTTTGGATGCTCCTTTACAGTCTGATGTGTTGTTTGGACCGCCTGTGGAAGCAGTTTTAAAGAAAATGGAGGACAAAGCTAAGTCTATGCAGACTGTTAAAGATTTTGCAGGTGCAGCCTCCGAAGTTTAGTAGAAATTGGCCTGCTAAGGGGTGGACATATCCTGCTTATGGTTCCCAGTCTAGGGGTAGGTCTAGACGTGGTAGGGGCAGGGCTCAAGGTTCGTTTAGGCCTAGATCAGACAGTTCACCTGCTCAGACTTCTGGTGAGGGCAGGGGTCAGTCCTTTCGTAAGCAGAACCAATGACCTGCCTTTTCAGCTGCCAGTGGACTCTCGTCTGGCAGCTCCTTTGGGAGGAAGATTGTCTCTTTTCAAAGAAAATTGGGATTTAATCACTCAAGACAGATGGGTGCTGGATATCATTCATCACGGGTACAGATTTTATTTCCACACAATGCCCCTTTCAAAGGCATGCCAGATGTTCCTCCTCCACAAAGAAAAGAGGCTGCAAGCAAGTTTCTCAGTTACTCCAGATAGGGGCTATTCAGCCAGTCCCTGTATCAGAAAGGGGCTTGGATTTTATTCTCGCCTGTTCCTAGTACCAAAGAAGGGGAACACGTGGAGACCAATTTTGGATTTATCTATCCTCAACACTTATCTGGACATTCCCAAGTTCAAGATGTTGACGTTACAGCAACTGTTACCTCTGCTGGGCAAGGATCACTGGATGGTAACTTTGGATCTCAAGGAAGCTTACCTTCATGTGCCCATAAGGCTAAGTTGCAGAAAGTATCTGCGGTTTCGAACTGGAGATTTTCATTATCAGTTCTCTGCATTGCCCTTTGGCTTATCTACTGCGCCCAGAGTATTCACAAAGGTTCTGGCTCCAGTGATAGCTTACTTCAGGCTTCAAGGCATTCAAATTTATCCTTACTTGGACGACTGCCTGATTCTGGCTCAAGAAAAGGAACACCTTCTACAGCATCTGGAATATGTCATAGCAGTGCTAAGATGCCTAGGGTATTCTGTGAACGAAATAAAGTCCAGTCTAGTACCCTCTCAAGACATGTGCTTTCTGGGTGTGAGACTGAATACAGCAGCCCAGATGGCCTTTTAACCCCGGACAAACAAAAGAGTCTGTCACTTTACTTCCATCAACTATCTCATCAGTCCGTGCTGACTGCAAGGACAGTCCTTCAAGCATTAGGGTTCATGGCATCTTGTATTCTGGTGCTTCCCAATGCCAAACTGCATATGAGGAAGCTGCAATGGTATCTCAAAAATGTATGGACACAGCACTGCCAAGATTTGGACACTGTCATTCAAATAATACCTTGCCTTCAAAAGGAATTCTTGTGGTGGGCTCAGGAATGTCACCTAAACAAGGGACTCTCTGTGACCCGGCCAGAGGCGAGTCAGATTTTAACGACAGATGCCTCGGACACTGCTTGGGGAGCTCATCTACATGGAAAGTGGATACAAGACAAGTGGCCTGCCAGACTACAGCATCTACATATCAACATGAAGGAGATGTTAGCAGTCCAGTTTGCATTGATGGCGTTCAAGGAATTACTTCTTCCAGGGCAGGTGTTGATTCTGACAGACAACACAACTGTCATGTGGTACATCAACAAGCAAGGGGGAACACATTCTTATCCTCTATGCAGGCAAGCAATGATTTTATGGGAGACTGCGTTAAGCCTGCAACTGACTCTTCAGGCAAGGTTTCTGCCAGGAGCACAGAACTCCTAGCAGATGTATTAAGCAGACAAATCATGGATCCCCACGAGTGGAAACTGGATCTTCATGTATTTCAGAAATTGACAGTGTCATGGGGAACTCCAGACATAGATCTGTTCGCTTCTCCACTAAACCACCAGCTGCCAAAGTATTGCACAAAGGGGTTTCATCACACAGCTTGGAAAGTGGATGCTCTGTCTTTCAGTTGGAAAAACCTTCATGTCTATGCCTTTCCACCTCTACCTCTTCTTCCAAAGGTATTACTAAAGGTCAGACAGGACAGGCCAAGGATGATTTTGATAGCTCCAGATTGGCCTCGGCAACACTGGTACCCACTTCTAAGGAGTCTTGTAAAGAAGCCTCCATGGCCTTTACCTCTGATTCCTCATCTGTTATCTCAGAAGGACGGTCATCTGCTCAATGTCAAGCTTCAATCTCTTCATCTCACAGCTTGGCATATTCTGTGTTGAAGCATGGTAGGTCTCAGCTTCCTCAACAAGTTTTAAATGTGATTATGGAAGCTAGAAGGCCTAGTACTAGGAGAGTGTACGCAGAAAAATGGAAGAGATTTTTATTTTGGAGTACAGCAAAGAATTTGGAGATTTCAGAGCCTAATTTGAGTGTGGCTCTTCAATATCTTACTGAATTATTGGACAAAGGTTTGTCCTTCTCTTCCATAAAGATTCATGCTGCAGCAATTTCAGCTCACTATGATTGTGACCCACCTTTGTTTTCGCATCCTTTGTTCAAGCAGTTTCTTAGAGGGGCAAAGAATATAAGACCCCCGTAGAGCTCCTACTCCTGCTTGGGATCTCAATTTTGTGTTGGAAAAACTTACTCTACAACCTTTTGAGCCTGCAGCTACTGCTGAATTGAAATATTTGTCATGGAAGACTGCTTTTCTGTTGGCTATTACTTCTGCAAGAAGGGTGTCTGAGTTGCAGGCCCTTATGGCAGTAGAGCCCTTTTGATTTTCCATAAGGACAGGGTATCATTACGTACTAATCCTTCCTTTATGCCTAAGGTGGTTTCTAGTGTGGCTTTAAACCAAACTATTCATTTGCCTACGTTTTTGCAGATCCTCAAAATAAAGGGGAAAAGATTTTGCACACTTTAGATGTACACAGGCAATTGCGTTATTATCTGAGCAGGACTAAAGATTTTAGGCAGTCTCAGCAGTTACTTGTTTCTTTTGCTTTGAGTTCACAGGGCAAGCCTGTGTCAAAACAAACTATTTCTAGGTGGATTGGCTTTTGCATTGCATTTTGTTATTCCCATCATGGCAAAGAGGTTCCAGCTGGGATTAGGCCTCATTCCACTAGGGCTACTGCCACTTCAACAGCATTTCTAAGGGGGGTGGCAACTAAGGATATTCTGGAAGCAGCTACTTGGAGTTCAGTGCATACTTTCTCTAGGCATTATCACCTGCCTATATACTCTAAGACTAGAGCTGGTTTTGCCACAGCTGTTTTACAAGGCATGTTGTCAGCTCCTGCTACTTTATAATTTGCCAGCCTCCCTTACCTCTGCTTTGGGATTCTACCCAATTGTCAGGACTGCAGCAAGGGAAGACGAAGAACATAGTACAGTTTTGTACCTACCATAAATGTAGATGTTCGAGGATTCCCTTGCTGCAGTCCAATTTACCCTCCCTCCTTCCCCTCTGTGTTTCAGGGTGGTTGTGTAGGTGAGTTTACATGCTTATATTTTTTATATGTATTACTGTATATATTGTACATGTTTTTTGGTACAGGTTGTTTTTGGGGCTTGTCTTTTTGGGTCTTCTGACATCTGGGGCAAGAAAAGACTGAGGAAATGACGTCGGTCATGCGCATTAGTACCCTGACGTACTGACGTCAGTCTAAGGCGCCATGACCGACGTCAGCCTTATACTCTGGTATTCGGGCCGACGGGGACGCGGACTATACCCAATTGTCAGGACTGCAGCAAGGGAATCCTCGAACATCTACATTTATGGTAGGTACAAAACTGTACTTTTACTTCACATTTTCACTGCCTCTCTCTTTAGGAGGTGGGGCTGCATATAAAAAACACAGTGTTTACTGTGGCTTTCTTTATTTTATCAAATAACTGTATACTCATTTTAGGGTCTACATCAGATCATCGAAACAGCTCATTATCAAATGCCATAACGTCGAACTGCAAAACCCGAACTCTAACAATATCGAAACCTCAAAACAGCAAATTTTTTCCCAGGGAAAAAAATTGCTGTTCCGAGAAACACACACACACCACAAGCACACTAAAAAGCAGCAGTCCACACACATACATTTAAAAGTTTCGTCTAACCCTACACTACACTGCACATACACTACTATCTATCCACTTACCTTAACCCAGACCCTAACCCTAAGGTCTGTCACTATCGCACACTCACCCCCACCCACGCCCTAACCCTAACTCACGTAACCCGCCCCTAACCCCAAATTTTCACTATCGCACACTCACCTCACCTGCGCCCTAACTCAGTTAACCCGCCCCAACCCCAAATTCTCTCTATCGCACACTCACCTCACCCACACCCTAACCCTAACTCACTTAACCCGCCCCTAACCCCAAATTCTGTCACAGTCGCACACATACCTGACCCCCGCCCTAACCCTAACTCACCCAACCCGCACCCTAACCCAAACTTCCGCACAATCACACACTTACCTTAACCCAACCCGTAACTTTCCACCGCATCGCTGAAAACAGCAAAGCCACAACAAAGGCCAACCGAATTCTTTCCCTAGGAAAGAATTCGTTTTTGTGCAGCTTCGCTGTTTTCAGCATTCGCGATATTGGGTTCGATATTAGATCATCAAAAATTCTGCCATTTCGATGATCTAATATAGACCACTCATTTTATTGTATGAAATTAGGATTTCATGTAAAGTTGTGATTCCCCCAAAATGTAGATCAGTAGCTTTCCAAGTTAGCATGGCTGCAAACTTGTGTCATTTTCGGTCTACTTCTGATGTGAAGACACGCTAACTTGAACTCAGGCATGTCAACAACTGGTTCCCAGAAAATATGTTAAAAGTAAAACGTTTTCAAAAAAAAATTAAATGCTAAAAGGAACAGTATTGTCACATTTAATAATCCCTCCCTACATCCATCTTATAGTGTAGAGTACACCTCTCCTCAAAATGAAAGTGCTGTGAGAGACCGTGGAACAAACAAGCAATAATGCTCTCTAGGGTGTGTGTTAATGTGTAATTAACACCCACCCAGGGGTGTTATGAGGCCCAATGCCGCGGTGGACGGCCCTCTACACCCCTGTAAGGGCATTAATTACACATTAACACACACCCTGGAGGGCATTATTGCGCTTAGAGAATGGGCCCGCTGTAACATTGTTGTGTTTTACTTGCTTATTTATTTTTTTTAAGTACTATATTATTTTTTTGCATATTTTTAATGTAAAGTAGTTCCTCCGCCTAATGTTTTAAACTTGCTGTAGTATAGGCTAATGGTGTTGGAGGAAGCATTTTACATCAAAAATACATAAAATAAATAATGTAGTGCTTAAAAAAATAAATATGTAAAACACAGCACTTTTACATAGAGCCCGTTGTCTCTCTCTCATACACACATACACAGTCTCTTCTCCTTTCACACACATACATATACACACGCAGTCTCCTCTGCATTTATGCACACATTCACGCACACAAGATCGGTCTCACTCTTTCTCAGTCTCTCACACACACAGTCTCCGCTGCTTTCATACATGCATTCACACCCACAAGATCACTCTTACTCTCTCTTGATCTCTCACACATACACACTGTCTCCTCTGCATTCATACATTCAGTCAGTGATACACGATCGCTCTCACTTTCTCTCAACTGTCTCGATCTCACATGTACACACCCACAGTCTCTCTCTCTCTCTCTCTTTTTTTTTTTTTTGCATTTTATGCTTGCTAAACACCAGAACTGCTGCTTAACGAGAGCAAAATAATGGCAGCCATTATTTTTCTTTTTCCAGTTCTAGCTCCATGGCAGAGTGATATGCTTCCATGAAGCATTGGACTCGTTTTTCACCGGGCATTACTTATACATTAATATCCTGCTGGCGAACATTCGTTCTCCAGTCAGTGTATTGATGTACAGGTTGCCCATTTTCTAAGGGTAGGTAATTTCCTTGCCTTTTTACCATCATGTTGCAACAGTGGTAAGGAAGTCCATGCAGCTGACTGCAAGTGGTATTTCATCTAGATTCAAAGAAGTTATTACTCTTCTATATTCTGCATTGATTAGACCTGTCACTGAATACAGCCTCATTTGGGCTGTATCTAACTATCCATCACAAGCTTAAAAGACAACAGCTACCAGGAGAGGTGGAAGCACTGTCCCTGAATTCTTTGTTTTACAGCCTCCTTAGGAATGATCAGTACCTTGTCTTTTGGGCCATTAAGGATTCAGTAGTCCAAGACCTCTTATATCTCAACAAATTGAGCAGTCCCACTAATACGAGAACCACAGTTCTAAACCTGCATCAGCAAATAAACAAAACATGGTGGAGGGACAGATTCATCATGCAATGCCTTCCCCTTCTGCAGAACAAACTTCCACTCCTAGCTAAGCAATGAGACATACTTTCTTCTTTCAAAAAGGAGTGAAACAACTGAATGGATATTTATAAATGTACCCCAGTGTGACTGTCCTATCACTTCTTGAAAAAGGAACTAAGGTCTAAGGGAGGATACCTGCAAATAAATAGCCACTGGACCATTGCCTTGTATTTTCTATGATTCTTTCTATGAACAGACCCCATTTTTTTACTTTTGTCCTGATCACTGCTTTCTTAAATGACACCTAACATTGTGCCACATTTATTTTCTCAGTCAAGCTTATTAAGTGCATTGCTGTACTTTAATATATGTTATCAAATATTAGAGTCCTAAAAGGCTGCAGCGGTCTTCACTTGTAGTTCTATGACATCTTTAGTGTCAACTTATGAACAATAAATGGGTAGAACATTTGATGAAACTTTTTGTTTGTAAAGCCTTTGTGCCATGTAGACAAGGAAGGTCTGCAGTACAGTAGCACATGAAGCTGTAACTTCTGAAAAATACTTGCCTTTGCTTTTTGGCTTGATTGTTTGCTCATTTTCCAGATGAGATCCCCTTCTGTGTTGACTCTATACATCCTCACTGCATCCATATCAGTTTATGATAAGTTCTTCAGTTACTTCTCACATCCCAGAATCATGACGTCAGATGAACTGATATTCATCTGGATGGCTTTTAGAGAGGTGTGAGTGTGTGTGTGTGTGTGTGTGTGTGTGTGTGTGTGTGTGTGTGTGTGTGTGTGTGTGTGTGTGTATGTGTGTGTGTTAGCAAGTAAGTGCTTGTATCTTTCAGCAGTATGGCATCCTATTCAAGACTGGTTCACTGCCTTATGTTTACTTGCTGGGTAGGCTGCGTGTCTGCTACAGTCCTGAATAGTTTAAGGTAGGTATCAGAGAATAAATAATTGAAATTTAGCCCACACACACACACACACACACACACACACACACACACACACACACACACACACAGACACACACTCACAAAATAGACTGGGTATAATTTATAAACTGAAAACTACGCTTGTACCCCAGTTTACCATCAGCAACATGTAGCATGACATTATGTAAATAGCTAGAGTAGACATAAACGTGCTACTATATTTTTCAAGCTAGGTCAGTATTGATATTGTAGGGGTACATGCAAGCAATAATGCCTGACAGGGTGTGTGTTAATGTAATTAATGCCCGCCCAGGGGTGTTATGAGGCCCGATACCACAGGCCGAGGAACCTCTTCACCCCTGGAAGGGCATTAATTACACAGTAACACACACCCTGGAAGGCATTATTGTGCCTAGAGAATGGTCTCACTGTAAAATTGTTGTGTTTTACTTGCTTATTTTTTTTTTAAGTACTGTATCATTTTTTTACATATTTTTAATGTAAAATAGTTCCTCTGCCTAATGTTTTAAACTTGCTGTAGTATATGCTAATGGTGTTGGAGGAAGCATTTTACATCCAAATACATAAAATAAATAATATAGTGGTAAAAAATAAATAAGTAAAACAGAAGAATTTTACATAGACCCCATTCTCTTTCTCCCTCATACACACATACATATACACACACAGTCTCCTCTGCATTTATGCACACATTCATTCACACAAGATCAGTTTTATTCTTTCTCAATCTCTCACACACACACAGTCTCCGCTGCCTTCATACAGGCATTCAGTCTCACTCTCTCTCTTTTACACACAGTCTCTTCTGCATTCATACATGCATTCACACACACAAGATCGCTCTTACTCTCTCAATCTCTCACACATGCACACAGTCTCCTCTGCATTCACATGCATTCAGTGACACACGATCGCTCTGTTTCTTTCCAACTCTGTCGATCTCACACACACACACACACACACACACGCATGCGTAGTCTGTCTCTCTTTCTCTTGTTTTTTTGTTACATTTTATGCTCGCTAAACAGCAGAACCGCTGCATAATGTGCATAAAATAATGGCAGCCATTCTTTTTTTTTCCAGTCTGAGCTCCACGGCAGCTTGATATGCTACCATGAAGCGGCAGACTCATTTTTCACTGGGCATTACCTGTACATTAATACCCTGCTTGAAAATGTTCTCCAATCAGTGTGTTGCTGTACAGTTTGCACATTTTCTAATGAAAAGTTATTTCATAACCTGCTTCCCATGCAGTGAATCTGAAAGGGGGAGCATGCTGTCTGTGATACAGTGCCATTGGATTACTTTCTCATTACCATAGTTTGGGTCTGTGATAAAACTGACTAGTGTCAAGCTATAAATTGAGGCTTTTCCCATAGTGTAGACTTTGTAATTTGCAGGTGTCTAACTTTTTGCACAAGACTCCATTAAAAAGTGAGAGTGTCTGAATATTGTAGTACACAACTGCAGTTTTTACATCAGAATTCCCACCATTAATTATGTCTTACTTTTTCTTCTAGGGCTCAGCATATACCTTGGCTTCACTTCTCATTATGGTGTGTGCATGCGTGCATGCATACTCGTGCATGTGTGTGCACGCACACGTGTTTGTATCTACATGTCTGTATATGTGTGTGTCTGTATATAACAGTGTGCATCCAGTACTTTGAGAGTGCTGCAGTAGAGGAGCATCCCTCTATAAGATGCAGCTAACCTGTAGATCATTACGTTAATTAGATGTGTGCAAGTTGCAAACTTCTGTATGAACTATGTGGAAGACACCTGCCCCCTTAAAAACAATGATTTCCATTTTGCATGTCTTTTTTTTAATTCTTTCATTGCTCCCCTTTGACTCGTGACTGATATTTTTAAGAATGGATTACATTGTTATTACCTTGTAGGAGACACAACAACGATCAGCACCATTCTAGTATGCGAGAACACTATTGTGTAGATGAGAATACTGAGAGGAGGAATCATTACCTTGATCTGGCTGGGATAGAGAACTACACTTCCAAATTTGGTCCAGGTAAAGTAATCTTTTATTTGTTTTCACCTACAAAAAGCTGTGCCTTTTGAGTTCTCACCTCAGAATTGTCCTTGCGTTAACAGTTTGTCTAATGCCATATGTTTGGTATTGTAATACTAGAGACTGGTAAGCAATTACATTGCAAGTTATAGTGAAAATATTAATGAAACATATGGAAAGATTAATATAGGCCTTTGTAACATTTTCTTGATGTATTATCTAGAGTCTGTTTTTATTTGTGGGTGCGTGCGTGTGTGTGTGTATGTGTGTGTGTCTTTGTGTGTGCGTGTGTGTGTGTGTGTGTGTGTGTGTGTGTGTGTGTGTGTGTGTGTGTGTGTGTGTGTGTGTGTGTGCACATTAAGTTTGATCTAAAAGTATTTCCATCTGATCCCAAAATATCGAAAAATTCATGTAATCACATTTTCTAAAACACATTTCACTGAATCACATTTAAAGAAAAATCTGGAAAAGTGTGGACACCTCCTTTTTGCATGCTTTAGTTGTTGTTGTTTGTCTTTTGGCTTTTCCCGGTAAGGGGTCGCCACAGCGGAACTCCGGTCCGCTAATGATTGGCAGTAGATTTTTATGAAACGCCAAGGTGCCAGCTCGACGCTCAACCTTCAACGAAGGCACGCCCATTTACGCACGCATGTCTTTCGAACGCTACCCAACCGCGGGGAGGACATGCAGACTCCACACAGAAGACACTCCCAGGCCAAGCCAAGAATCGAATGGGAGAACCTCTTGCTGTGAGGTAACAATGCTACCGCTTTGCATGCTTTAGTGATAGCAGGAATTACAAGGCAGATTAGTCTAGCACACCATCAGAACCTTGCTAATGCCCACCCACATGTTGTACCTCAGTGTCTAGAAGCTTCAGTTTGTGCTGCAGCAGAGATTCACCGTGTGCTGTTTTTTTTTCTTTTCTCGTCAGTTACAGCCGTGGAGTTAGTATATTTAAGCAAGGGAGATGTGGAGGCAAAGCCTCCCCCCCCATGTGGGGGTGCAGGGGAGCTTGCTCCCCTGGGAAAAAAAAACTTTTGTAGGAATATTCACTGTATATGAAATTTTCTTTGAAATATGTTTTAGATCAAATGAATGTTTTTGACAATTTGTAATTAGGTGAAAAGTCTTTTAGATGAAAAGTATTATACTCCCTGCCGTGTGTGTGTGTGTGTGTGTGTGTGTGTGTGTGTGTGTGTGTGTGTTTGTGTGTGTGTGTGTGTGTGTGTGCATGTGCATGCGTGTGTGACTGCGTGTGTGTGTGTGTGTGTGTGTGTGTGTGTCTGTGTGTCTGTGTGTCTGTGTGTCTATGTGAGATAGAAAGCAAAAGCATGTGGAAACTTGAAGAGATATAAATCTCATCTGTCTGCCTGGTGCTTGGTTCCTACCACTTTGGTCCTGACTCATTAATTGCATACACCTTTTTAACCCATACTCTGTAGTACATATACTGAGGTATGTTCATTTAACAGACTAGTCAGTTCTGAGTAATAAGCCCTTACTTGGATCCTTCTAAACTTAAGTCTTTCCTTAATGTATTTACTTAGTAAGAAAAATGAGGCCTGGATTACTGTGACATGGGGGTGGTAAATGACAGAGCTTGATCACAGTCTGTGTTACAGAGACAGCTGTAAATATTATGTATATTTGGTACCTCAAAGGCACTGGATGGGCCCGTACAAAGGCAAGCTGCCTGGGTCTGACTACTAGCATGGCTCACTATATGACTCTAATAACCCTTCCTGTGTATCGTCATGTGAGATGCAGGCAAGGGGTAAGTGTTCCAAGGTTATATCCTGTTAAAGTAGTTTTTCTGTCTGCCTTGTTTGCATTGTTAAAAGTCAGTTAACACAACCTCGGTATGAATACTGCAGATTGTTTGGAAATTACAAGAGACATTCATTAAAAAGGCTATATTTTATTGTAAAAGGTCTGGTCAGTGGGTTGTTGCAGATATATGCGGAAGGTTTGAAATTATTGTGAATTAATTTACACAGAACACCACTTCATTCTTTAAATTCGCAAAGTGGAACAGTGATTTTCAAAATGTGGAACACACAGGTACAATATGGAACAGCTTAAGCCATGGAGCTCACAGTAAGGTTAAAAATGTTTTGTTCAGTCCTTCTAACATGTTTTGTTGATGAAACAATAAGACTATGTATTATTTCCCTGCTTTATGTGCAAGTCTTAAAACTGAATGTGCAAAAATCCCTTATAATGTGGAAAAGGGGTTATGAATCAAAATGAGGAGCTGTTTCTCTAAATGAGATATGGCTGAGAGATATGCATCACCTTTGGCGTATGATTGCCTGACTGATTGAAGGAAGGGAATTTGCATCTTCCTTGGAAAATATCTCATACTGGTTTTGCTCTAATGGTAAACAAATCACATTATAAGTCTGGCATTGTTGCCACCTTCTGAACAAATATAGGGGATTATGATTGGGTCGCCGATCAATATCTGCTTATTATGTGTTTGAGACATAAATGCCAAGAAATTCACTCCATGTGATAAACTTACAGGAAAAAATGCTAAGTGTTTTACCAACTTTCAAAGCTCTATAGCACTTAGTGAGCACTGTCAGAAAGACAGTGTAACACAGTCTGGTATGTTTACACTCATCTTGCCATTACTGTCAGCTGTCTAGATTTTCACAGGGTGTCCAGATTTTTGCATCATATGTTTGGTCAATTCCTCATAAAATCTTGTTTTTGGACAAATCACTGAGGACGAAAGTCAGTAAATGATGATGTATATTTGAGTTTCAGATTTCTTATCCTTCAGAAAATGCAGGTGAATGCACATTCTGTTATTTTAGCTACTTTCTAAGTTTATAAGAGGAAGTCAGGCAGGGACACATTACTGATACAGACAGCAGCCAGAAACAAATCTGTTTTTTTTATTCTGACACTGTCTTAGCTGGTCAGTACTGCAAGATTTGATTGTCTAGCGAGAGACCTGATCTTAACAACTGAAGCAGGGAGTGCTTAACATTAGTTAAGGTCACATCTCACTTCGAGTACTTCTTAACCAATTTGTCTTTTTCTGGATTTAGGTTCATAGGTTCATACGTGTGTACTAGGCTAATAGCCATGGATCCTTTTCAAGCCTAGCCCATAGGATTACCCTGGCATCATGCCACCTGACCTTAGTTCCCAGTGCCTCTGTCAAGTAGAGTCACTGGAGTGATCCCTGGGGTGAATTTTCTGTTTCCCATCCACGCATCAAGATATCTCTTGAAGAGGGCCAGTGAGCCACTCCGCTTGACATGTATGGGAAGTCTATTCCATAGCATGGTAATGAGGTTGAGGTCTCTGGAGCGTGTAGTGCAGAGGGATTGTGATTTCGTTATATGTAGCATTTCTAACAGAGCTGGGTTAGACATGGCTTTGTAAGTCAAGCAGAGATCACCTCTAAGTAGACAATATGAGACAGAGAATAGTTGGAGTTTTTTTAGTCTGTCCATATAGGACAAGTAAAACACAAGAAGATAAAAATAACTTCAGAACAACTCCAGAAATGTAGAGCCAGTCACTCGAACAGCTGAATAAAAAGTGTTTATTCAATAGTTAAGCACTTTCTTCCCTTCACAGTTACAGGACTTCCTCAGAACAAATTTGAAAACACACACTTTCAGGGAAGAAAGTGCTTAACTGTTAAATAAACACTTTTTATTCAGCTGTTTGAGTGACTGGCTCTACATTTCATATAGGACAAGTGTTTAAGTCCTAGGATCCTCTTTGTGAGGTACTTTTGCGGCCTCTCTTGTTGTTGCAGGTGTCTAGTGAGGTACATGCCAAATGGGGCATTGTACTCGATGACTGGCCTAATGAGGGAAGAGTAGAGGGCGACAATGACCTCTTTCTTCCTGGATGCAAAACCCTTAGTTATGAGATGTGCCACATAGAAATGCTTTCTGACCACAGTGGCAATGTGGTGGTCAAAAGAGAGATTGCTGTCAACCTGTGTTTCCAGATGTCTTATAACGCCTTCTGTGTTCAGTGGACTACCATCGATGTGGTAATTCATGGGAACCAGGTTTTTCCCAAAGGGGATGACGACACATTTTTTGGCATTGAGCTTAAGGCCATGCTTCTGACACGTCGTTGGTCTCAGTGAGGCCTTTCTGTAGGATATCAACATCACTTGGGGAGTTAATTATAGCACCCAACTTACAATTGTCTGCAAACCAGCTACTTTCACACTGTGGGTTCTGTCTGTGAGTCAGTTTGCAACCCACCTAGTGATATAGGGGTTGATGCCTAGCTTAGTGAGTTTTTCTATGATTCCTGAGTGGGGAATGGTATCAAAGGCCTTGGCCAGATCGAGGTAGGCTATATGAACCACCTTGCCTTCATCCACAGCTCTGGTGACTGACTCAAAGAAGTCAACCAGGTTGAGCAGACATGATCTACCCTTCACAAAACCAAACTGTGTGGGATCCAGAGTTTGGAGATTCCCTATATCCTTGTTTATTAGGTCTATAATGATGTGTTCCATAGCTTTGCATATCAGACTCGTCAGGCTAATGGGGCGATAGTTCCCAGGGTCTGTAGTCACTCCTCCTTTGTGGAGAGGGATGACTGTAGCAGTGCACCATTCAGTAGGGATAAAGCCTGAGGTGAGGCTGTTATTGAACAGGGCATATAGGTGAGGTGCCATTTCACTCTGTAGTTCATGTAGAACACAGCCAGGGATTATAGTTCATAGTTCATAGTTTAGTACTAAGCTAACTGCCCTTGCGAGACATTTTAAGCCTAGCCAATTATCCCTTGTGAGATTCAAACCCTGCACCTTGTGTTTGTAAGGCAAACACCTTAGCCATTAAGCCACCCTCCCAACCAAAGCCTTAACAAAAAGTTGGGATCCCTCATCAAATCCTCTAAAGATTAGTTATGTTAGTAATGACCAGGTCAAGGATGTTACTACCTCTAGTGGGGGTAAGAACAAGCTGGTCCAGGGCATTGGAATTAATGAATCCCAGGAAACGTTGGGCAAGTAAATTGGTACAAGGGTAGTTGAAGTCGCCCAGTATGAGAGTGTTAGGTTGGACCGTAATATTCTCCAGGTTGCTTAGGAACATGGAGTGTGAGTCTGGGGACATGGTTTGGGACCTATAGCAGGCTATGACCTGAATCTCTGTCTTACCCAATGTTAGCTGCAAGTGAATTATCTCTGTTGTGTTATGTTTGGCTACCAGTCTGGAGGTGATCGCATCCTTTATTAATATGGAAACACCATCGCCTTTGGAGCTTTGGTCCAAGTTCTGGGGCTGAAAGGTGTGGAATGAGTTATAGCCTGGTAGTGCAGCGGTGCTTTCTGCTGCCTTGAACCAGGTCTCTGACACAGCACAAATGTTGATGTTCTCATTTTAAGGAGTGCTTTGAGCGAGTGCATTTTGAGATTTAGACTTCTAGTGTTGAGCACCATGACCCTCAGATTGCATTTGTTTGTAGCTGTTATGGTGGTAGTTTGGTCTTTGGAACACCACCTAAAAATGCACTATAGGGGTGGCAAGAGCCTTGGCCAGTATCTGGAAGCATCGAGGTCTGTCAATCATGTCATCCCAGGCAGGCAGATACTGAATCCCCTTAGAATGACACCAGAAACTTGGCCAATTGTTGAAATCAATAATTTTCTGCTTGTACTGTGGTATCATTCTGGGTGATAGTAGGAGGCTGCTCAGGGCTAGAGTCATACCTGCTTGGGCTACATAATCTGAAAGTTCCTCCATGTCTTTTTTCATGTAGTCCAGGGTGGTAGGTCATTCACACCCACATATACAATGACAGAGTCATATTTGTACCTGTAGTTGAGAGACCTGAGTGCGTGGGTTATGTGTTGGATCCTGGCAGCTGACAAGCAGCTGACTGTTACTTTCTCCTTATTCAACCTAGTGAGTGGGACATCAGTGTGCCTCACTATCGAATCACCTATGACTAGTGTATTGGGCATGCTGTTTTGCCTTAGGGGATTTGGTTGAGTGGCACACTGTTTAGGAGGGTTATTTATCTCATGATTAGTGTTGTGTTGTGGTGATCGAGTGCATTTCTGCCTTGGAGATCTCTGCTGTTTGGGTAGATTTTTATTGAGAGCCTCCACGAAGGTGGGTGTGTCACCATGCTCCATGCAGTACACTAGTATTGCATCACTAGAAGCACAAAAACTAAATGATCTTGCTTATAAGTCTTACAGGGCTAGAGTAATGCTTAGTAGGGCCTGAGACTCTGAAGCTATGTGACTATTGGATGAGCCACTCAAGTCATGTTATAACTAGCCTTGTGACCACTGGACATTTTATATCCTGAGCCTACACAAAATGCACAAATTTGCACAGTAAATTTAAATAAATGGGATATAAACCAAGAACAATTTTTGTAAGTTCTTTTTGCTGCCATACCTGTTGACCATCAGACCTCCCCTGCTTGGATTTTAGCCCATTTGTTCCTCCATGCAGAGTATCTCAAGCACAGAAGTGAGAGCCCTCCAGAGGGGCTGTCATTCAGACAGTGTGAAGGTGGCTGTGTCCTTACTGGCATCCTTGCAAAAGAGAGTGGATGTAGTAGGCCCTAATACTCCCTCCTAGGTGGAGAAACAGTTGATGCCACCACTGCAGGCAGTACAGTGCCCCCCCCCCCCATGTGCAAGTGTATGCTTCTGTTACCTCACAGTGAAGGCTATTGCTGAAGTAGCCTGGTGGCTGAGCATCTGCCTTGGGATGTATTTTGCTTCACCACCCTCCTCTGTAAGGAAACATAGTGTTAGTCTGCTAGAATGGACCCCCATCCTCCAAGGATGGGTATAGGTATCCTCCTGCACCATTGACAACAATGTTCCAGCTGCTAAAACCATATTCAGGAATTTACCCTTGTAAACCCACGGGGCTGTTTTTAAACTCAAACAAATTTAGCATTTAAACAGAACCAGTTAAATGAACAGACATCAGTAGGAAACCAGTGCATCACAGGACACATGTGCAGGTCTACATTCACACACACACACACACACACACACACACACACACACACACACACTTGCAGACAATTTCAAGGATCATCAAATTTCCTTCAATTCATATGCTGCAGTATTCATCACGTTAGGGAGTCTGCCTCCATCTGACTCGTACTTCCGCCCATTATACCATAGTCTACATGCCACTGTGAGGTACGTGCGACAATGCACATCATACCACATACATCAGTCATAAAGAGACATTGGGTATAAAGAGGAAGTCAGTGTGCACCAACCTCAGAATTTTTCTGCCACCTGTTCAGTCGCCTGCTCCAGAAGTTCGCTCACAAGGTCAGTTGTGTACCTTGGATAGGATAAGTACCCCACTGGGGTTTTTCTTTCTTAAATTCTTTGTTGCTACTGCTTGTTTGTTGGGTGATTTCATATCCGCTAGGAAGGACAAGTGTCAGTATGGAAGGTAGATTCCACATAAAGACGCCCATGACCTCTGCTTGTTCTTTCTAGGCCCAGACCACAATCACACTATTTGTACTAGCTGCAAGTCATTCATCCCGAAAACTCTTAAGAGCCATTTAGCATTGTTCTAACTCTACTTTGAGAACCAACACCTCAAACGTCTGGCGTGGGAGAGGGAGGTGACTTTGGGTTCTTTGGATGAGCCCCAAGTGAAAACGGCCAAGAAACCTCGACCTGATCTTCCAGCTGCACCCTCTTTTCCAGATGTCTTGCCCAAGGCCGATGTGTTGCAAGAAGGATCTAAAGCCATTGTCAGTGGATGTCCCGGTGGTTTTGTCCTGTCTGTGTGAACTGATGAAGGGGGGGCTGTCTTATTCTTTGACGAAGGCTCATCTTTCAGCCATCATGGCTTGTTTGCCTGTGCCCCCTCCTTTAGCCTCTAGGTTAGAGGTTAAACTGTTTTTTAAAGGCGTCCTTCATATTAGACCACCAAGGAAACAAATCCCTTCTCCTTGAGATCTCAATTTTGTGTTAGAGAAGTTTATGTTGGCACCTTTTGATCCAGCAAGTTTCTCTTCCCTGCAGCATTGCATATGGAAACAGTTCTGCTAGTGGCCATTACCTGTGCCAGAAGAGTCTCTGAGCTGCAAGCTCTGATGTCTAAGCCCCCTTTCACAGTCTTCCACAGAGACAGGGTATCCTTCTGTGCCAACCCTTCCTTTATGCCCATGGTGGTCAATAAATTCTCCCTTAATCAGTCTGTTAACCTTCCCATCTTTTTTTCCTTCCCCTCAATCTCCCAGTGAGAGAATTCTGCACACTTTGGAAGTGTACAGGCAACTCAGATACTACTTTGATAAAACCAAACTTATCTGTAAATCTAAATGCCTGTTTGTGCCTGCCAAGGGCCCTGGGTCAGATGGTTTCCAAGCAAACTATCTTTTCCTGGATTTCTAAAGCTATCTCCTTCTGTTACTCAGCTAATGGTAAGAGCCTTTCTTCTCCATTGAGGGCACACTCCACTAGGGCACTGTCCGCCTCTGGGGCCTTCTTTAAAGGTTTAGACACTTGTTCTATCCTAGAGGTGGCTACCTGGTTCTCTGTTCATACTTTCACTAAACATTATAAGCTTGATGTCATCTCCAGGTCCAGGGCTGGTTTTGCCAGAGCTGTTCTACATGGATTTGTAGAAAAAGCCTCTGCTCCTCCTCCCCCCAAACTTTCCCAAGCATGACCTTTGGCATTCTCCCTAACATGATGAATACTGCAGCATATGCATAGAAGGACACAGAATACTTGTGTAAAATCTTACTATAACCGCAGATGTCCTTCTCTTCTGTATGCTGCAGTATTGCTTCCCACCTACCTTCCCCCCTGATGCTTGCCTGTTTTTTACTGGTGATATGTTTCTCATCTAGGCTCAGGCTGGTGCTTGGCAGCATTCAGTTCTGAGGTTGGTCCATGCTGACATCTGCTTTATACCCAACGTCTCTATGTTCAACATATGAGGGATGATGTGCGGCATTGCATGTATCTCGCAGTAGCATGTAGACTTTGGTATACTGCCCGGATGTACGAGTATGCTGGAGGTGGATTCCCTAACATGATGAATACTGCAGCATATAAAAAGAAGGACATCTATGGTTATGGTAAGATTTTACACAACTATTCTTTCATCTACATCACATATTTAGGATGTGTGATAAATGTGAGTGGAGCACCTGGAAAAAACCCACTAGAACAGAAAGAGTAAATCTCAATTCAGAAGGCTCACCAGCCAAGACCCTACTGGAGAACCAAGCACTGTGAAGCATCATCACTGCTACTGGATATAGCCCCTTGTTGCAGTGAGCAGACTTTTCTGATTAGTGTTTGCTACTGTTTAACTGTAAATGTACCCCAAACAATTTTTTTCCAGTGGTTATTTAGTTTGCTGCATAAATTTGCCATGTAGTGTCATTGCCATTAATGACAGCTCTGAGGGTTTCAAGCCATTATATTAACTGTATGAAAGAAGCAATGTTTTCTCAACATCATTGAAATTCATATTTGCAGTAAGATGAAGTTTATATATCCCCACCATTCATCCACCTGACAGGGAGTCCAGGACAGTGGATCAGTTCAGGAGGTAAGTGTTCATATCCTGCACCTTAACTCTGTGGATGCTAAACTACATGTACCACATAGGTTCGTAGGTAAGTTCTAAGCTATTGGTCATAGGGCCTATATAAGCCTAGACAAATGGTACCCTGGCTTTTGCCACCCAAGAAAATAATTTTCCTGTGCCCCTGTCAAGCAGAGCCACAGAAGTGATCCCTGGGGTGAATTTCCTATCTCCCATCCAATCACCAAGATTTTTCTTGAAGAGTGCTAATGAGGAGCTTTGTTTGATATAGATAGGTAGTTTGTTCCAGAGTATGGGAAGTCTCTGGGACAGGAATCTATCCCTCCAGCAAGTTCCGTTTATAGTGGTGACAAGGTTTAGGTCCCTAGAGCATGTAGCTCGGAGGGATTGGGATTTCTTAACGTGGAGCATGTCCAACAGCTCTGGGTTTGACATAGCTTTGTATATTAGCAGAGATCGCCTCTGAATAAGCGATATGCGACAGAGTAAAGCTGGAGTTTTTTAGACGGTCTGCATAGGGCATCTGTTTGAGGCCGGTAATCCTCTTTGTGAGGCATTTCTCTGGCCTTTCCAGTTGTTGTAGATGTCTTGTGAGGTACATACCAAAAGGGGTGTTGTACTCTATAATGGGTCTAGTGAGTGATGAGTAGAGGGGAACAATGACCTCTTTTTTCCTGGATGAGAAACCTTTTGTGATGAGGTGTGTCACGTAGAAGGATTTCCTAACTACTGTGGAGATGTGATTAACAAAGGAGAGACTACTGTCCACCTGTGTCCCCTATGTACCATGTTCAATCATTGCCTCACCTCAGGCTTTCTGCCCACTGAATGGTTATAACCTATCTGCCAGGATGTTGGCAATATCAGTTGGTTCTGTATATTTAGTGCCATTGTGCTGTAACTCAGAGTAGAGGTGAGTGTTGCCTTTGAGATTCTTGACATTCTTGGTGTTAAGTAGACTACTGCCTATGTGGTAGTTCATGGGTACAGAGTTTTTACCAAAAGGGATGACAGTGCACTTTTTGGCATTGAGCTTGAGGCCATAGCTTTAACATCAGGCATCTGTCTCAGTGAGGCCCTTTTGTAGGATATCCACATTGTTAGGAGTTTTGATTATGGCTCCTAGTTTGCAGCCATCTGCAAACTTTGTTAGCCAAAGACCTTTTGTGTTAGTCTGTACTTCAGAGAAGTAGATACCAATCAGGAGAGGACCTAGGACTGAACCCTGTGGTACTTCACTTGTCACTGGTCTGATGTTGGATTTAGAGTTTGCTACTTTCACAGTGTGGGTTCTGTCAGTGAGCCAGTTGGCAACCCATCTTGTGACATAGGGATTTATACTTAGTTTAGTGAGTTTATCTATAATTCCAGAGTGGATGATGGTGTTGAAAGCCTTAGCGAGATCTAGGTAGGCTGTGTGAACCACCTTACCCTCATCTACAGCTTTGGTGACCACTTCAAAGAAGTTTATCAGGTTTAGGAGACATGATCTGCCTTTTACAAACCGAACTGGGTAGGGTCCAGAGTTTGGAGATTACCAATGTCATTGTTTATATGTTCCATGATGATACATTCCATAGCCTTGCAGACCAGGCTTGTCAGGCTAATGGGGTGGTAGGTCCATGTTGGCACCCCCTTTGTGGAGAGGGATAACCATTGCTGTGCGCCATTCAGTGGGCAGAAAGCCTGAGGTGAGGCAATGATTGAACATGGTACATAGATGGTGTGCCAGTTTGTTCTGTAGTTCATGTAGAACACAGCCTGGGATGTTGTCAGGTCCCATGGATGCTGTGTTCTTGGCTTTGGAGAGTGTGTTTTTTACTTGTGCAGCCATGATTACAGGAACTTTGCATTCTTCCGGTATAGAGATGGGCCCTTTAGGGGATGAGAGAGGGGTAAAGTTATAACCTATCTGCCAAAATGTTGGCAATATCAGTTGGTTCTGTATATTTAGTGCCATTGTGCTGTAACTCAGAGTAGAGGTGAGTGTTGCCTTTGAGATTCTTGACATAGTTGTAGAATGCTTTGTGGCTGTCTTTAGAATCAGTAGCGATTTTGTTTTCATAACTAGCTTTGGAGGATTTTATGAGGTATCTCAGCTTCTTACTGAGGCTGACCACAGAGTTCCTCCAATCATGGGATTTTGCTCTTTTTTGCAACAGTTTCTTTCTTCTGTTGTAGAGTTTGTTTATAGCAGGGGACCACCAGATTGGCTTCCTTTTTTTGGAGGATAGCATCTTGGTTCTGTTAGGGATTGCACAATCCATGCACTTGTGTAAGTGCTTATAAAGTGCAACTGTATAGGATTCAGCAGTCGTACCTCTATTGTCTGTCAGCATGGGTGTCGTGAAGTTTGCCACTTCTGTCTTAAGAAGCATGAAGTTGGCTTTGGAGAAATTTTTTTTGGTGGTTTCCCTGATGGGGGGTGGGGGTGGGATGTGGATGTCTAGGGGGATTTGTTTGTGGTCGGATCTGACCAAAGAGGAATTGACCTCTGGTGTGGAACACTGGCTGCCCAGGTTGGTAATGACCAGGTCTAGGATATTGCTGCCCCTGGTGGGGGTGTGGATAAGTTGATCTGAGGCATTGGAATTTATTAATTCCAGAAAACCTTGAGCACAAGAGTTGGTACATAAGTAGTTTTCCCAGTTAATGGTGGGGTAGTTGAAATCGCCCATTATTAGGGTGTTAGGTTGTACCCTAATATTTTCCAGTGTATCAAGAAATGAGGAGTGTGAATCCTGGGGCATGGTGGGGGATCTGTAGCAAGCTACAATTTGGATTGCGATCTTGCCCAGAGTTAGTTGCACTTGGATAATCTCGGATGCATTATGCTGAGCAACTAGCTGGACGTGTGGATATCCTTAATGAATATGGACACGCCTCCGTCTTTAGTGCTTCAGTCCAGGTTAGGTGGCCGAAAAGTGTGGTGTGAATTATAGCCTGGTAATGCATGGGTGCTCTCTGGAGCCTTGAACCAGGTCTCTGTCACTGCACAGATGTCGATGTTCTCCATTTTAAGGAGTGCCTCGAGTGAGTGCATTTTGAGGTTTAGACTTCTAGCATTAAGTAACATTACCCCCAGATTTTGCTTGCTTATATCTGTTATGGTGGTGAATTGGTCATTTGAATCTTGCCTAAAAAAGGCACTTTAGGGGTGGCAAGAGCCTTAGCCAGTATCCAGAATCCCAAGGGCGACATGTGCAGGCCATCTCTGACAAAGCATCGTGGTTTGTCGATTATGTCATCCCAGGCAGACAGATACTGGATCCACTTAGAATGATACAAGCTTAGCCAATTGTTGATGTCATGTTTTCAGAGAGAAATCATTGTTAAAATGCTTCAGGTGGCCATTTTTTCTACTCTAATGAACCATAAGATTCATGTCATTTGTAACACAACAGAATATTTGGTCCGAGCTGTGGCTACAGGCATCACAGTACATCAGCATGCATGGCTCAGACTATGTGACTTTGCAAAGGATACTAAGACAGTATTTTTAGATTTCCCCTTTTCTTGACCCCACCAGTTTAATTATGGGATGGAGGTGCATTAAAGTACGTAAAAGCAGGACAAAACCGCAATACTTGGGATGTCAAGTTCCAGCCTCCACAAAGATCCCTTACATATACATAAATGAACCAGAGTCAACTGTGGCTGAAGCATGGGACACAAAATCACCAGAGGTAACAGGAAGGGGCCAGAATAAAAGTCACTTCAACCGCCACAGTGGTAGTGGCAGTTGCTGCCATCAAAGAGGCTGCAGGCACTCCTTTAGACTTTCCTGACTGCTGTCCTGCACATGCATTCAGGAGAAGATTACCCCTCCACTTTGAATAGTGGTTGGCGATCACTTGGAACAGGTACATCCACCGATGATCAAAAATCCTGCTTGATGCCCCACCATTAGAAGAAACAAGCAGGACAGAAATCAGCCAAACTTCGGAAGTGAGCCTTTTAAATGACCTTACCAGACCAGAGAGTTTGAGACCCCTATTTAAGACTCCTTTTGGCACCAAAAAAGGCAAAGGACTTCTGACTTATTATGGACTTTAACTGCCTAGACCATTTTATAGTTCATAGGTTCATAGGTAGGTACTAGGCTTTTCAGTGCTGTGGAACATTTTGAGACAGTTTCATGTCTTTTCAGGATATAAAATAAATGAAGATAAAACAAAGTCCATAGCTGTAAATTACATACCAATACATGAATTGGTTCGGCAATGTGCACACTTACAGGAACATGATAAACTCAAGTTTTTAGGCATAGGATTAAAAGGAATTCTGTTATGTTAGCTTATGGTATGTGGAAGGGGCTAAGCAGAAGATGCAAAAATTGAGAAAATGGAAGCACTTGGTTATGGATATGGATTGTAAAATACAATAGGTGAACATGTTTTAAGTCCCTTTAATTTTGTATTTAGGTCAGGCATGTTTTATTAGCCAGAAGAGAAGTGATGGATGACAATTTATAAAGAACTGGAGGAATTTATTTGGGAAGAGAAGATGGCACCAGTTAAGTGAGTTAAGTGGATTCTCCCCGTAGAACAAGGTGGCATAGGGGTACCTTATTTGAAAGGGTACTTCAAAACTGCACTAAGGCTTGTGTGAACTCAAGCAAAAAGTTGTACCAAAGTAAAAAAAAAAGGTGATGATGATGATGGTGATGATATGGGAGGGAGTTCAAGAGATATAGAGAAATAATAGTAGTAGTCTATTATATTCATAAAGTTAGAGAACGTATTCTCCGAACTAAGCCAGTACAGGAATGGGGAAAGATGCTTTTATCAATAAGTATGTTTGCAGCTAGCAGTCTTGAAAATAGATGAGAAGCCTTGAATTTACTGCTGGAAATTGAGAAAGGAACCCGGGTGTTGGGATCAAATAACTCAAGAGGAAAAGGTAGTAGAGTGGGATGATGATAAGCAGGAGTTTGAACTACAGATTAAAGATGTCCCTATTGGGGATTAATAAAAGAGTATATCCAAAGAGAAGGGGAATAGGACAGTACTAAGTGAAAGACAAGCTCTGGTTGAGTTTTTAGTTGATTCTAAAACAGTATATGCTTTTAAAAAAGGGATAATTTGTAAGGTGTATAAAATATTGCATGCTAACTGTAAGAATCCGTTACAAGAAGTTAGAAATGATTGGGAAAGGAGAAGGACCATTTACAAAAGAACAATGTTAAGAAATCTGTAGGGCTTGCATGTGTACAATGGAGTCCAGAAGGTTTAAGATTTTTTCATGACAGAAGGTTTAGGATTTTTTCATGAAAGTATTTTCTAGATATTTTGTACCCCAAGTAGACTTCCAAGGATTTTTCCGCAAGTAGATAGTAAATGCTGGAGACATGATGGGAGGGAGGGGATTAACTCTGGGCTGGGGGGATTTAAAGAGTTTTCAGGTTTTTAATATTCCCTGCAGAGTAATGTGGCAGAAACTTTCGGGGAACAAATGGTAGTAGCTAAGGAACTGATTCTTCTGAGGAGGAATATAGGATCTGAATTTACTACACATGGTAAGGCATTATTAAGTTTAATGGTATTGGCTGCCAAAAAAACAATTACTAGAAAATTGAAATGAAAATCTATACTATACCAACTGTAATTGATATTTGAGTATTGTAAATTATATAAAAGAACTGGAGGTGGGATCTTTAGAAAAGGGAAGGAGCAAATTTCATAGAAGTAAATTAAACTTATGTGAACATTACATGCAAGATAATGTTCAGGATGAGTGAGGTTTAAGGGAAGGCAGGCATTGAGCAATATATATTTTTAATTAAACTGATAAGAAGAAAGGATGTATGTATGTATGCATATACATATACTGCAAGAGAATTGTAATGAAATCTGTTACTTTTTTATTTTCTATTAGTGCATGTAAATGCACTTTGCAGTTTAAAATGTGATGGTTTAATAATGGTGTTTAAAAAAACTGAATACATTTTTTAAACAGTATTAGTTTAGACATTTCTTTAAGGACATGGTTGTCCTTTGGGGCTGCTGTGATTAAGGGTATGTTTGCCTAGCTGGGCCCACCTAGGTTTGTAGCTGGAGACTATTTCTTACAGGATACAGAAGTTACGCATGTAACATAGTATTAGATCTGGAATAAGTGTGCCCTCCTTTGGTTACCTGACCTCACCCATCCATCTTTAGTTACATGACCACACCCATTCATCCATTCCCTTTCCACAACCTGGGACATGCTCTCAGTCTACTCCTCTCCTCTTGCAGCACACAACAGCAGTCAACTAGCTAACACGGAGTATCCTTCTTTGATTACTCCTTTATTTATTAAGGTTATCTGTAGTACATATCCTTGGGGTACAGAAAATGCAATAAGAAGAACTGCAGAAGCTGGAGCCAAGCAGCATCACATAATCTAGGTGTGATGCACTATACTGCCTGACAAAGTTCTATGTGCCAAGTGGTCCTAGTACTTGCAGTATGTATTCGTGATTGTTACTGAAGCTCAATATACGTCATATAACTCTAGCATTTTGACAAATACTCGACTTCCTCTTATGAACAAGGATTTGCTCAACACCTGAGATAATAGTTATCTATAACCCCAGTGTAGGCCTATGGCTTTGGTTTTTGCAAAGGCTTCCTTCCAGGTCAAAACATTGTAAATTATGTATATGTGTAAAAAATACAAGTGTCAACCAAACTATTGAAGAGGACCTTGATCTATAGTAAAAAAATAATTAAATGTGGGCATTTGTTTGCATACATGTTACAGCATGCAGTGCAGGTAGGGGACTGGAAAGCCATTTGGTGGGCAATAGGCTACCAGGAAGGTTGATAGCCAACAATATTCATGGTTGAGAAACCTCTGTGCCTGCCTGGATGATGTCTCCCTCTGTGTGACCCTTAGTCAAGTCAGTGACCACTTTGTCACTGATAAGTAACAAATGGGCTGAGACTCATAGGAGCAAGGTTGATAGGGTAGGCAGCAGGTGGCAAGATGAAAGGCTTATGTACAATAGCTGAACTAACCTGACAGCACTTGGGTTGATTGGAACTGTGGTTTATGACATCACTGACATGTGACATTCAGTATGATAGAACTTAAGAACTGGGAAGTGGAAGAAGAAAAAAGTGAAATCTGATATTTGCTGTTTGTGACAATAGTTCCTGAGATATTACTGCAGATGTGGCTAGTATGGAATGAGGCCATTAAGTCCTTACATGTTTGAATGAAACTGAGGACTTTAAAAATGTTACTGTTTAGCAGACTGTAACCTGAATTTCTCCTGTAACTCTAAACTGTTCTACATTTGATTTACTTATTTAATCTTAAGGCAAATTAATTGATTGTAATGTAATCTTTTCAGTATTAAGCTAAGATATGGAAATAGGTCATTATTTGCAAACTGTTGATATTTCAGCACTGGCATGTAAGACATCGTTATTTATTTATTTATTTATTGACTGGGAAAGTCCACTGGGTCAGAAGCCCATTTTCAGTGGAGGCCCGGGGAGAAAAGCTCCACAAATAATGAAAAAAAAAAATGTATACAAAAGATTAAGCACAAAACTTAAGTATAAACAGAAACATGTCCACTGACAGAAACAGTTTTAGTACAATATATGATCTGTATTACATTATGTACAATGTAAATGCGATACCATTGGAGTAGAAAGTAAAGAGGTGAAAAGCTGATAAAGAAGAAGGAAAAGGTAGAAAGTTTATGGAGGCTTAGATTTTTGAGCACAGATATAGTTAGGATTGTTAAGGTAGAAGCTTTTTAAGGCAGTTTTGAAAGGTCTTAGTGTGTCAAGTTGTGTGGTGTAAGAAGGGAGGGTATTCTATAGTTTTGTAATACAGTAGGATTATAAGCTTTGTCCTGCTCTTTTACTGGATTTGCTCATACTTAGTAGCTGTTTATAAGTTGTGCGAATTTTCCTGGTGGCGTTGTATGAGAGAGGGCAGCTGCTGGGCTTATATATTAATTTATCAGCAAGAGTTAGTTGGGTGAACTGAAGGTAATGACGGAATTCAAGACAATTTAGTTCTGAAATAGTATGACAGTGGTGTGTGCGATTAGGTGCCCCTATGGCAAATTTTGCTATTTTATAATAACATGTTTGTAGTTTATTAATAAGAGATGCATGGAGGTTGATGAAAATAGGGTACTATAGAGGAGGAAAGGGAGAAGTAAAGTGTTAGCAAGGCTGATTTTTATCTAAATAGAGTTTATGATAGTACAGTTTGCCAAGTTTGAAATGGGTCTTTTTTATTGTGTTATGAATATGCTGAGCAAAGTAAAGTTTATCATCAATAGTTATGCCTAATAATTTTGCGTTTTTACTGTTTCAATTTCTGTGTTGTCGTGAGAGAGAATTTTAAAGTCCAGTGGTGGTGTTTTTGTTAAGAATAATAGGAGCTTGGATTTTTTGGGGTTAAGCAGAAGTTGAGCATTGTTTAGCCAGGTCTCTATGGATGTAAATGCATTCTGTTTAATTTTAATAAGGTTGGAAAAGTTGGTAGCTGAAGAGGTGATTGTGAAATTTTCTGCATACTGGACAAGTGTACTTTGCCAGCATGCTTTGTAGAGATCATTGATAGAAACATTAAACAGCAGAGGCCCTAAGATAGATCCTTGGGGGACTCCTTTGCTATTGTCCAGAAAATCAGACTGTTTGCTTTGTCATTTAATGGATTATTTTCTTTTGTTAAGGTAGGTAGAAAACCATGTCAGAGTGTTTGGGGGAACAAACAATTTTTCCTAGCTGTTGCAATAGTTTGGGGTGTGATACTGTGTTGAATGCTTTGGATAGTCTAACAGTATTACTGAGGTTGTGAGGCCAGCATCAAGAGCTTTGTTAACTGTATCAGTGAAAGAGAGTAGGGCTGTGTTGGTACTGTGTGCAGGACGAAAACTATATTGATTGGGTGCTAGGAGGTTATTTTCTGTGAGGTGATTTAATAATTAGTGTGGATACATTTTTCTAGAATTTTAGAGAGTGGAGAAAGTTTAGAGATAGGGCAGTAATTTGAGAGGTCATTGGTATTACCACCTTTATGTAGTAGTGTAATAATATATTTTTTCCAGACAAGAGGAACAGTGGATTCAGAGATAGAACAATTAATTAGTATACTAATGGGATAGATGATAACTTCAGCTGCAAGTTTTAGGTATTCAGATGGCAGGTTATCAGCAGAGAGAGAGAGAGAGAGAGACCATGGTCTGAGTTTGTTGAGTAGTCTGTAAACCAGGGAGGTGGATGCAGGTTGTATAGTAAGATACAAGTGCCATACAGTGCAGCAGCTGCTGGTGTTCTAAGACTTGCTTTATGTTGGAGAAATTGTACCACAGATTGTCAACTTTGTCTTTAAGGAAGCATTCAGAACTGGTAACTGAGTTTAATTTCAGAGAGCCTTGGATGTGACATAAAAATGAGCTCCATATTCTGGGCAAGGATAGTTCCAGCCTTGTCACCCATGGAGAGTTTATGGTGAAGTAAAATGGGTTATGTGGATGCCAAAGAAGTGAGTGGTGTATCACAGTTGTTTAAAGTGTAGGAAATGAGTAAGAAGTATTTCAGGTAATGTTGATTGCTCAGAGGTGAACAGAGTATTAATCGTATACAAGGATAGTGCAGTGGTAGTCGTTATGTTGGAGACATGTTGAATAAACTGACAGATTTTGTTAACAACATTTTAAATGAATTAGTATTGGAGAAAGAAAGAGATAGATGCCTGTTTAGCGAGGGTGAAGCTGACAACTAGGTGAGGAAGTTAGGGAATATTCTGGTTTAATTTCTCAGGAGAGTTTAATGAGAATTTCTAAATGATGAGAAAAGGTAGGATTTCATCCAAGCAAATTGAAATATACTTGGAATGCCTTTCCATTTTTATTCTGAAGATTATTTGTAGTTGGCTTGGGGTGCCTTTTATGTAAAAATTATGCTAAGTAACATGTTTTTAACTTTATTTATTCTGTGTCATTGAAATAACTTTGTGTTGCTTCAGCTTTAACTTTTTTCACTGGCTAAAGTTAATATGATATGTTGTTTCTTAGGAACCCTGAGATTTTATTGTCATTTGGATCACTATTGCAGTAGTCATGTCCACTGAGATATCTGCTGCAGAGGGATATGTTTCAAGCCTGACCTACAGACCTGTATAATCTATCGCCGAGTCATGCTGATAAGCTTTTCCAAGACATCAGCAGAATGGCATCTGGTGGCAACATCTTTAGTTATTTTTTGCCACAGTTTTATTGCAGCTTAATGATTTCCATCCATCCAGCTCTTTGGATTGTACTTCAGAGCTGGCTGAAAAGTACCCCATTGGGAAACCTTTTCTTATTCTTTTTTCCTGAGGTTGTTCGTGTGTGGTTGTATGCAAGATTGGACATCACTCATGTCTGAGTTATGTTTGTAAAAAAAATATGTGTGTGCATATTTGAGATGCATATTCCTGAAAAAGCTTCTATACTCACTGTGTTCTCTCTTGGAGCCCTCTCACAATATTGCTTCTTGTGGTATTTCTGACAGTTTTATTAAGGAAACCCTTAGGTAAAGGTACTCAGCTCTTCAGTTCTACTAAGATAAGAAATGGGTTGAGACCCTTGCTAGTCATACACCCTCTATGCCTAGCAATCCACCACAGTCACCATCTCGGATGTCCTGCTCAAGAACAGGAAAGCTTTGGAGAAGTACCCATGAAAGAAGGAGAGGCAGTATACAGAAGGCATTTTTTAAACCCTATCTAGTCTCTCTAAGCCCAAGCACACTTGTCCCAGTGAAAACTTTCACAGCCCCTGACTTCAGCAACTGTTACTATTAAGGCCTCTGGAGATGACCCTTTGGAGGCTACTATGAGTTTAGAACCCAGGACATCTTCCCAAGTCAGAGTCTCCACTAATGAACAAGTCAGATGCCTCTTCCCCTGATGCCTGCTCTGATTTGTTCATCAGCTGATTCCACACATGACCATTGTGTATTTAACTGGAAGCACCTTGGTGAGTATTTTAAACTGAAGAAGACACTTTTGTGTTGAAATTGTCTTTTTCTGTTTTCTAAATTTTTAAAGTACATGTAAGGCAAATTTCCAGTGCTGAGGTTTTGCTGAAGTACCATACCTAAACTTTGCTACCCCTCAGAACTGCCAAATCAGGATGTTCTGCTGAAGATGTCCTTGCAAAAAGACCTGGGCAATCAGTGATTTATCTTTTTACTGGGGAAAGACACTCCTTTATTCCTTTCCCTGTATCTTGATTTCTGTAGTATTTGGGAAGGCCAGAGATAACTGGACAAAATCATAATAACCTTACTCTGACCCAAGCAACCTTGATTTTTCATGCTGTGGTGTCTGAACAAGGGAGATCCACTGACTGTCCAAGTTCTTTGTACCCTGTTGACCCAGTATAGACTGTACCTCAGTCTCACAATTCTCTAATATTCAACACAAAGGATAACTTCTTGATTCCAAGCAGATCATTTCTACATCAAAGGAGGCTTGCAATAAAACTGCCAGGAGGTCATACCTTAGCATCATACCTGGGCAAGGTGAAAATATTTTCTTTATGGTGTGAAACCAGTGCCATTCCACTCCAGGAAACATATTCTCAACAAGTTCTCACCCACCTGAGTATATTTTCACTGCATGCCATGATCTGTGCATCAGTAAATGTCTACTTATCAGCTATTTCTTCTTGCATTGTTATGAATTCCCCCATATTACTTAGCAGTACTTAACACATTTCTTAAGTGTTGTTGCACTTTAGGTCACCCAAAAAAAGACATGGCTCACATTGGTTCTTGTTCTGAAAAAGTGTAAACTAATGATTGTACCTTTTAAGTTCTTGACATGGGAGACCTCTTTTTTCTAGTTGTTATCACCTCTGCATGAAGAGCACCTTAACTGCAAGGCTTGATAGCCATTAGACTACACTGTCTTTCATCAGGATAAAGTGACTGACAGCTAATTCATCCATTATGTGGAAGATGGTCACCAAGGTTGCATTGAACCTAACTGTCCAAATCCCTTTCTCTTTCACCAAACGTCAAAACAGGAGGGAAAGAACATTCCTTGGATGTACACCGATAGTTGAGATTTTAGTTGGCTAGAATGGGAGTGGAGAAAAAACAGGTGGTCTTTTTATTTGTTTCAAAGATGGAAGGCTGGAAAGATTTATATCCAAGTAGACATTTGTTACATTTGTCATGATAAAGTTCTGAAGGTGCAAACAAGGGCTCATTATACTTCCCCTTTTTTCAAAAGTGTTTCCATTTCTGTGATGCAACCACCTTAACCTCCATCCATATCTTCTCCAAGCGCTGTAAGCCAGAACATTTTTCTCACTGCAGAACATCTCCTCAGCCCATGGTCCAGAATCAGAGTCCATAATGCTTTAGCACTCATGCTGTTTATATTGAATGACATTGCAGCACTGGTCCCTGTGATGAACATGGTTCAACTATATAATATATTAAAATGACAGAAGATATTTAAATACTGGAATCCCAGCTGCATTGTGGACTCCGTCTCACCTTTCTTCAATAAAAAAAGAAAAAAAAGAAGAAGAAAAAAAGGCTAAGGCCTTTATCTGTGACTCCTTTCTTCCTGATTGTCTTCTGCAAGGCCTGAAGTCTGCTATTTAGGGGATATTGTGGCTATCATGAGTTTCATTACCAGCCACGTCAGGGGCTCCTGAAACAAGTACACATGTTGCAACTTGACTGCCTTTGACTACACCGAAAATAACTAAAGATAACATTGACTGCTATCCCTTTTCTACCCAGCATTACTACAGAGAAGACCAAAGATCTGGAAATCAGGCTGAATAGGCAGACATCCTTCTGTGGTGAATTTTCTTTCATAATGAAAGCTACTACACTAGTGATTCCAATATTCAAACATATACTTCTGTGGTAAATTATTACACAACTGTATTTTTTTACTTAGACAACAGCTGCACCAATGTCTTGAACTCTGTATCTTGTGGAAATTAGGTAAATGCAATAACCACTGTACCTATACAAATCCCACTAAAGTTTGTATTTTTAGAAATTTATTACGTAATTTCTATTTTTAATTCCTTCACCTTTCTGCACTACTCTGCAGTCATTTGCCTCCCCTTCCATGGATTACTTGTTGCTTACTACAGCTGCTAGTGTAAATGTTGCATATGTCAGAATCGTCATCAATCCCCTTTTTCCCATTGTGTACATGAGGTCATGGTGTCACATTAATAGTGACCATCACCTAGAACCAGTGCTCACACCTCTGGGTATGTCACATCAAACTGCACATGCAAACCTTGTTTAGTTGCTATAGCACCTGTTCTAAAAAACGTACCTTAGTTTAATTCTTTACAACTGAATTGTTTCACCTGACCTGTTCATTTTCCCTTTTTGTATAACATTAGTAGTATACTTGATTTGCTTCTGAATTAGCAACCCATAGGTTCATGTAGTCTATGTTTTCTTCATTATGAAAAATATTGTTGATAATTTTGTTAGTCATAATAAACATTGCTTTAATACTTTTGCCATGTGAATCATCTGATTTCATATTTTGCCTACAATATCAAATCCTCTTTGCAAAATTTGCAACAAAAGTTTATAGTCAAGATCTATCCCTCTCCTTCCAAATAAACCCTATGTGTATAAAAAAATTTATTAAAAACATGTAGTAAAATTGTTCTATCGTAAAGTTCTGTAATTTTTTAAAACCTCATTCAGTTCTTGTAAAGGGATATCTTTCTCTAAGTGATCAATATCTGATAAATTTAGATGTTATGTTGTCCTATCTCGCCTCATTCAGCTCTTGCAAAGTGATATCTTTCTCTAAATGATCAATATCAGATAAATTTAGATATTATGTTGTCCCATCTCGCCTTCATTCTTACTGGATGGGTTCGGAGCCAATCCTCAGCTCCAGCTCGGCTGAATACACTAGCTTGAAGTCTCTAACTTGGCTCGTGGCAGAATAGGTATCCCATCATGCAGTGGTGTAATTCCCCAGATCTCATTTGCTGCTTTACGACTTCAGGTGCTGTCTTCTTGGCCATGGCTAAGTTCTTTAAAAATTCATATTTTTTCCATATATTTAGGTTTTATAATATTTAGTTAGTTGTTTAGTTGTTCTCTAAGTTTAATGTGCTGTAGTTACTAGTGCAATTTAATCTTGCTACTGTGTGGTTGATTTTTGGCCATCGTTAGTTACAAGGCCATTTTCCATTTTTTCTGTCAGTTTTTTGTAGTGCTGTAGTAGTAGGTTACTGTATAGTTGGTGTGTTTCCTTGTCTTCTTAGATTAGATTGTTTTAGTTAGAGAGCTAAATACCCGCTTATATTAAAAGGTTTTTGTTCTTCCCCTTTGTAGCTCTACTAGGTCCATTTAAGATGTTCATCGTGTTGCACTGCTGCAGTCATCACACTTGGGTTATCCTGCCGTCAGGTGGTCCCGCAGTCGGCCAGAGTTCCAAAGTCTTGGTCCAGCGTCGGTTGCTGTCGCTTCTTCCCTGACGTCAGTGCACCAGGGGTATATAAAATGCATCCGACGCCATTTTCTTCAGTCTTTCTTGCCACGCAGTGCCCGAAGCAGAAGCAGTTCGCAAGTGCCAGTTGGCCGACTCCTGAGATTTTTGAAGTCGAATTTCAGATCCGAAGTCTTCAATAAAGCTAAGTACCCCATTGGGGAAACTTTTTTCTTGCCTCAGACCGATGTCAGAAAAAGTTAATAATTGTATTTCTTGTGGGAAGCAAATACCTCATAAGGACTTCCACTCTTACTATATTCCATGCCTAGGCCCTGATCACGACGTCACTAGTTGTCGGTTTTGTGCTAGATTTAACAAACGCACTATAAAAAGACGTTTTGATTTTGCTTTGCACTACTTTGGCCGAAGGTTCAATTATACTATGCCGTCGGATCAACCAACGACCTCAATACCGAAAAAACGCAAAGACAAGGATAAAGACAGGCATCCGAGGTCCAAAACTGATGACGAAACCTCTTCTAGGCCAGTCGCCGGTTCTCAGTGAGGCGCTTTTGCAGCCCCTGACACCCGCTACCTCAGAGCCACAGGCTGCTTCCGACTCCCACATGGAGACAACTAGGCCTCTGGAAACTCAAGGTATTGGGCCTACAGAAACTAATCCCTCAGATGGGTCTGGAGCCGCTGAGCAGGCATCAGCTTCTGAGGGTGTTTTCAGACCTTCACAACTTACCATTAAAACAACAGCCAAGACAAAGGTACCATTAAAGACAAAGAAAAAAGTACAGCATTCTCCTGGACAGTCCCCCATGCCTAAGAAACAGATGCTTAAAATGGCCGAAGACCTCATTACTCTAATCAGGGGTTCCCATCCCCCTCCTGAGAAAAGGCCTAGGCAGGATACAGACTATGATTCCTCTGATCAGGTTTCCATTTCCTCTGATTCCTCTTCAGACCAGGGATACTCTCTACCCCCCTATGAGGACTCTGATGCCGAGGAATCTATCCCTTCAGCCTCTCCTGCTGAGGATTATTCTTTTGGTGAAACTTTGCATACCGTGAGGGAGCATTTCCATTGGGAAAGTCAGGATTACTCAGAGTCCAAGAAAAGACTCAGGGATTTCCATTTATTGCCCCAGCACAGGCCGCTGGCTGTTCCACCTGTGCTAGACATTGTGGATGATGTGTTCTCTGAATCTAGCTTATCTCCTGATTCTTTGCCCCCTGCTCCAGCCAAGCCAGACAGGTATTATAGAGTCCCTGACTCTCAAAAGTTTCTTTACAAAAACCCTCTGCGGATCCATAAACTATTTCCCAGGGTCCAAAAGGGGTTAAGGCTTCCATTGCAAAAAATCCAGTACCCTCTGACAGAGATTCCAGAGCTTTGGATAAATGGGGGAAGAAAGTATACACTTCTGCAACTTTAGCAGTAAGAGCTTTAAATTGCCAGTTTCACATGCTTAAGTACCAACAATATTTAATGGCTCAGTTAAAACAGAAAATGCTTGCAAGCTCAGAAGCTCATGATTGTAAAGAAATGCAGGATTTATTGCATGCAGTTGAACAGGTGGGAAAACATACTCTGCAAAGTGGTTTTGATTCTTTAGAGGCCTCTTGTAGAGCCGCAGTTACAGGTTCTGTGATTCGAAGACATGCTTGGTTAAAAGAACAGAGTTTACCTGATCATGTTAAGGCAAAATTATTGGATGCTCCTTTACAGCATGATACCTTGTTTGGTGTTAAGGCAGAAGAGGTGTTAAAGAAAATGGAGGATAAAGCTAAATCTATGCAAACAGTCAAGGAATTGGTCCTTTCCAGTGTCAGACAGGCCACAGAGAGGCAGATACAGACGCCCAGAGGCAGATCTCAACCCCAAGGCTCAAACAGACAACAACAGTGGGGCACCTCAACCCCAAAAGGAGGTGAGGACAAGTCTCAACCTTACAGGAAACAGTCACAATGACTTTCCCCTTCGTACGCCAAGCACGTCCCTTTTGGAAGCCCCCTTAGAGGGAAAACTAGCACTTTTTTCTCAAAACTGGCAAACAATCACCCAAGACAAATGGGTTCTGAATATTGTGTCTCAAGGTTACAGGTTCCACTTTCATACTTTACCAAGGCTAAAAGGAATGCCAGACCTGCCACAAAATCAATGGGCAGAGGCACAAAAACAAATTTCAGCCCTCATGCACATAAGAGCTATTCAAAAAGTACCACAACAAGAACAAGGACAAGGATTTTACTCAAGACTCTTTCTGGTCCCCAGAAAGGACAAGGCCTGGAGGCCCATACTAGACCTTTCAATTCTGAATACTTACCTGGATATTCCAAAATTCAAAATGTTGACATTACAGCAGCTTCTACCCATGCTGGGCAAGAAGGCTTGGCTTGTTACTCTGGACCTCAAAGAGGCATACCTGCATGTCCCTATCAGACAAAATTGCAGAAGATACCTCAGATTCAAAGCTGGTACAATGCACTACCAATTCTCTGCACTGCCCTTTGGCTTATCTACTGTGCCCAGGGTCTTCACAAAGTGCCTGGCACCAGTTATTGCATTTTGCAGACAAAAAGGAATTCAAATATATCCATATCTGGACGACTTCCTCATTCAAGCAGAGACAAAGGACATTCTTCTACAGCATCTGGCGCTTGTAAAAAGGTTGCTAATTTCTCTAGGGTACACAGTAAACGAAAAGAAGTCAAAACTAGTGCCCTCGCAACAGATTATATTCCTGGGTGCCAGCTTAAATACAATGGCCCAGATGGCTTACCTCACACCAGACAAGCAAGTTCAACTAACTCATTATTTTCAATTACTGGCAAAAAAGTCCCATCTCCCTGCAAGAAAAATTCTGCAGGCCCTGGTTTTCATGGCATCCTGCATACTACTAATACCATATGCCAGACTGCATATGAGGAAATTACAATGGTACCTAAAAATTGTTTGGACTCAACACTCTCACAGTTTAGAAGCAGTAATACCAATGATTCCCTGCCTACAACAGGAGTTTCGATGGTGGGCACAGGCATGTCACCTAAACAAGGGTCAGCCTTTTACCCAACCCACAGCCAGGCAAACTCTAACAACAGATGCTTCGGATTACGCCTGGGGAGCACACATGTCAGGACAATGCATTCAGGGCAAGTGGACCACAGACCAGATGCATCTTCACATCAATCAAAAAGAGATGTTGGCTGTTCAAAAGGCTCTAACAGCTTTCAAGGATCTTCTGCATCCAGGGCAATTATTACTAAAGACAGACAACACCACAGTTATGTGGTACATAAACAAGCAAGGGGGCACTCATTCTTATCCCCTATGCAGGCAAGCCATGACCTTGTGGAACACAGCTCTAACGTATCAAGTTCACCTGCAAGCACAATTCCTGCCAGGAAAGAAAAATACTCTGGCAGACGATCTAAGCAGAAATATCATGGACCCTCACGAATGGAAATTGAATCCACAAATCTTCAGCATGGTAACGCAAAAATGGGGATGCCCAGACATAGATCTTTTTGCCTCCCCACTGAATTGCCAACTAAAAAAATTCTGCACAAGGACTTATCACAAACAAGCATGGAAAATGGATGCTCTTCTGTTCAGCTGGAAGAACCTAAAAGTTTATGCCTTCCCACCACTGCCTCTCCTTTCAAAGGTTCTCCTAAAAGCCAGACAAGAAAAAACACAGATGATCCTGATTGCTCCAGACTGGCCACGCCAGCACTGGTACCCTATCTTAAGGAACTTGGCTCAAGGCCCACCATGGATTTTGCCTCATATTCTAGACCTTCTGACTCAACAAAACAATCAGATCCTGCACGGCCAGCTCAAAACCCTAAGCCTGGCTGCATGGCAGATACATTAGTCAAACAGGCAACAGCTCTCTCTAAAGCTGTTATGGATGTCATTTTGGAGGCCAGGAGGCCGAGCACCAGGAAAGCTTACTCAGAAAAATGGAAGAGATTCTGCACCTGGAACCAGGCTCAAAGCCTTGACCCTGTTGTTCCAAACATTCCTCAGATTTTACAATACTTAACTGAGATGCTGGACAGAGGCCTATCCTTCTCATCAATTAAGATTCACGCCTCTGCCATTTCAGCACATTACAACACGGATCCTCCTTTATTCTCTCATCCCTTGCTAAAGCAGTACCTCAGAGGGGCTAAAAACATAAGACCACCCCGGAGAGCACCAGCACCAACTTGGGACCTCAATTTCGTTTTGGAAAAACTGACCCTACCACCTTTTGAGCCAGCCAATACAGCCGATCTAAAATTCTTATCATGGAAAACAGCTCTGCTCCTGGCAATAACTTCAGCACGAAGAGTCTCAGAGCTACAGACATTAATGGCAGTGGAACCTTTCATAATTTTTCATCAGGACAGGGTTTCTTTAAGGACAAACCCTACCTTTATGCCAAAGGTGATATCTAGTGTGGCTCTTAACCAAACCATCCATTTGCCAACTTTTTATCCAAACCCCCAAAATAAAGGGGAGAAACTTCTGCATTCTTTGGACATACACAGGCAGCTATGCTTCTACTTGGACAAAACAAAAGCTTTCAGGAAAACTGAGCAACTGTTTGTAGCATATGCTGCAGGATCACAGGGCAAGGCTATCTCAAAGCAGACTATATCCAAATGGATAGGACACTGTATTCATTACTGCTACACACAGCATGGAAAATCAGTCCCAAATACCATTAGGCCACATTCCACCAGGGAAACAGCCACTTCAACAGCCTTTCTCAGAGGAGTACCTACCAAGGAAATTTTGGAGGCTGCAACTTGGAGTTCAGTGCACACCTTTACTAAGCACTACCACCTGCCTCTTTACTCTAAATCCAGAGCAGGATTTTCCACTGCAGTTCTGCAGGGCCTCATAGCCAATCCTAACTCTTTATAGACCAACCACCCAACCTTAGCTTTGGGATTCTACCCGTGTGTGATGACTGCAGCAGTGTAACATGATGAACATAGTACAGTTTTGTACCTACCATAAATGTAGATGTTCGAGTGTTCACACTGCTGCAGTCCAGGTTACCCTCCCTCCATCCCCTCTGAACTAGCTGGACTTATCTATACGTTTCTATCCTATACAATCTTTGTGGTGTATTTGCTTGTAACTGAAGGTATTGCTTTTATTTTATATGTATATTTTTCATTAGCAATATGTATTGCCTACCTATTGGGGGCACCTGACATCTGGGGCAAGAAAAACTGAAGAAAATGGCATCGGATGCATCTTATATACCCCTGGCGCACTGACATCAGGGAAGAAGCAACAGCAACCGACGCCGGACCAAGACTTTGAAACTCTGGCCGACTGCCGGACCACTTGATGGCAGGATAACCCAAGTGTGATGACTGCAGCAGTGTGAACACTCGAACATCTACATTTATGGTAGGTACAAAACTGTACTTTAGAGGGCCTAGTGCCCATTTAACTTAGAGGGCAGAGCTGTTTCTGTGTTTTTTCCCTTTTTTCAGTAGATGTCCTTCTTTATTATAGTGTTTAGTAGAATATTCACCTTTGTGTGTGTTAGTTTTTATATAAAGTTAATTACTGCTTACTTCCTTTTTGGTATTAGCTGTGTTCCTCCTTATTATGTCTAAAGAAACTAGAGAGAAGGAACTTAAGCCATCAGGCTTTAAAAAGTGCCAGAAATGTGTACTGATGGGCATAATATTTGTGTTTACTGTTTGGTGGCCATTCACCTCCAAGAGACATGTATATTCTGTCATTCCTTTAACTCATGTGTACTACAGAAAAGAAAAAAAACAAGTTAATTCTCAAGGGACTTCTGAAACCTTGCTTTGATGAAGCTCTACAAAGTACTTCTTCTTCTAGTAAGTCCCCTTCCACTAAAAGTGACAAGCCTACAAAGAGACCATCTCCCACTTCGTCATCTCATTAGGACCCTCCTGAAAAATTGACTAAATGTTCTGATACTTTGACCTCCTTTGCTCCACAGCCCTCAGAAGCGAGAGAGATCATAGATTTGGGCAAATCAAATCCTTCAGCTCCACAGCCTTTGGAGCCGAAAGAGACTATTTTTCGGAGCCGGTCCACTGAACTACTACCGGTCTCCCGTACCTTGAGATCTCCCATACTGGAGAGATCTCGCTCACCGACCCTCTCCTCCAGGTCCTCTAGGAGTTTATCAGACGATGACGTGGGCAGGGTGGTGCTCAGACTTTTTTAGTCGCCAGCGCTGACTAAATTGTTTTCAGCTCCGACCCAACTGGTTCCGGAGCCATCCAAGACTATTACATCCATGACTATTCCTCCTCCGAGCCAAGCTGGATCTTCGAAGCCGGAATGCCATGTACCGCTTGCTGTAAACTCTTCGGTTCCAAGACCCCTTCAGGAGATTACGGAACCGATCCCTGCTGCGACACTTTTGGTGCCGTCTTGGGTGTCTAGGAGCCGAAGTTCTCCACTCGGCTTCAGGGGGAGGGGGGACGCTCGGAGCCGAGTTTCTTCAGTTCTGAGTTTACCTCTCTGAGCTTCAGCTCGGCTCCTACATCAGCCTCGGAGCTGATCTCTGTGGAGCCAGGGATTCCCTCTGTTTCCTCAGAACTGGAAGTGTCCTCAGAGCAGGGGGGATCTGCCTTTGAGCTGATGAGAAGTGTGCTGTCCCCACCTGCAGCTCTACACAAGGATACTGGTATTCTTCCCCCCAAGGCACCGGCTTCTGTCACAGCACCCACCCCATCCACAAGACAGCAGAGATTCAGAGCCTCAGGGAGCCCCATTGGGTGAACCCACTCTTTCGGGACCTCCCCAGAATGCCCTTCTGAGGAGGTTCCTCAAAAAAGAACATGCAAGAAGAAGCATATAGACTCCCTTGATGAGTCCAACACCTCTGACATTGACCTTGAGGAGTCAGAAGGGTCCCCACGATCATCCTCTGCAGATATCCTAGAAATCCTGAAACAGAGAGATGGCTGGAAAACACTCAACCCTTCTGATGAGGAGTCGGTGTACCTGAAGGCTTTTGGATCTCAACATTCAGCCTCCTGGGTGTCTCCACCTTTCAACGAGCTATTGGAGTTGGTTAGTCGAAAGGTGTGTGAGTCACCAGACATTATGGAACCAGTCCTTCAGAGGCTAAATAAGTTCTTATCAGCCCCTTCTGAAAAAGAATTTCTCACAAAAGGCATTCCTGTAGATGCTATGGTGGTGGCAGCAGCCACCAAGAAGGAACTTTCTGAAGCATCCTCATCTGTCCATCTACTGAACAAGGACACCCAGACGATGGACAGATACAGGAAGTGTATTTTTTTGTCAGTGACTTTTACCCTGATATCACTGAACTACCTTACGCACTTTGCAAGACTACAAAGAGATCTCCTGAAGGAGTTAGGAGATACTCTCGAAGGTTCATTGGCTGCGGGGGTGTCAGAAAAGGTGACCTCTCAGATATCTACCTTAAATTCCATCTTTAACTCCTCCATGAGACTAATATCCTACGCAGCGGATGGAGTGAGCAGGGCAGTGAGTTCAGCAGTTTCCCTAAGGAGACACTCCTGGATTCACTTGTGTAACTTTGCAGAGCCTTTCAAGTCTACCTTTACCAATGCCCCTTTTGATGGTTCCTCACTTTATGGACCCAATGTCAAGGACACACTCACCAGATGTGAGCAGGAAGGAAAAACTCTCTCTGCCATTAGAGTACGTTTTTCTGTACCTTCGAGACCTTACCCTAAAGGTCAGAAGAGTGGGAAAATGTGGTTCAAGAGATCCCAGGGAGTTTTTCAAGAAGCATGAGGTGAACCCTTCCCCAGGGGGAGACAGTAATGGTAGATGTTGTCTGTCCTAGAGGCAGAGGGGATCTGCAAAACCAGGGTGACTGTGATTCCTTTCGCGGCCGGCCCTAACAGGGCTCCTGAAAAGAGGCCCATCTGCTCTACTCTGGAGGCAGTTGGGTGGCGGTTAACTTTGTACCCAGAAGAATGGCAAGATATCACAAGAGACAAGTGGGTACAAAGTGTAATATCTAGAGGCTGGCTATTCTGTTCCCTTTAGCCATCCTGTCCCACAGATCAGAACAATCCCAGATGTTCCACCCAGTCAAATTCAAAAGTTGCTAGACAAAAGAGTCATCCAAAAAGTCCCCGCAGACCAAATAGGATTCGGAACTTACTCAAGATTCTTTTTAGTGCCAAAAAGAACAGGGGACTGGAGACCCATATTGGATCTCAGCAAATTAAATGAATGTGTGAAGAAGTCCAAGTTCTGAATGGTGACACTGCAGCCATTTCTTCCCTTTTTTGGTAAAGATGATTGGACGTGCTCAATAGACCTCCACAGAGCATCAAGGAGTAACTTACGTTTCCGGCTGGGAGTGAGTCATTATCAGTTTCGAGCTCTGCCCTTTGGTCTCACTACATCCCCCAGGGTGTTCACTAAATGCATGGCAGTAGTCATGGCTCACTTGAGATGTCTGGGATTCCAAGTGTATCCATACCAAGATGACTGGCTCCTAACTACCACCACCAAGCATCTACTTCAGCAGGCAAGAGACACCACTCTTCAAACTTGTTCTTGGTTAGGGATAACAGTGAATTTACAAAAATCTGCCTTGTTGCCCTGTCAACATATTACATTCATAGGCACAGATCTCGACATCATCTCCATGATACATACATACATATATACATACAAATGTTTCAAGCACGGGCATTAATGCTCTTCTAGCTTGCCAATGTACCAAAACACTTGTTCCCGTAATAAATGTCCAAGCTGTTCTTAACAGTATCTAAACTAGTACTTGCTTTTATGTAATTTGGTAGCCTGTTCCAAGCATCAGCTACTCTGTCAGAGAACCAGTTAGTACACTTCTCATTCCTATAGAACCTTCTACATAGGTTATCTGATGATTCTCTAGTACTTTTTGGTAACCCCAAACATTCCCAGAGGTAGTTGTCCCTAAATGCCCTGAATAAGATCTCCTGTTAAATATCTGTAAGAGACACTGTACAAGTTCAGATATTTTAGTCTTTCATAATAACTTAGATTTTCACATCCATGG